>NC_074678.1:8569749-8766946 GCF_029448725.1 Salvelinus fontinalis
CTTTTACCAAATAGGGCTATCTTCTGTATACCACCCCTACCTTGTCACAACACAACTGATTGGCTCAAATGCATTAAGAAGGAAAGAAATTCTACAAATTAACAAGGCACAGCTATTAATTGAAATACATTCCAGGTGACTACCTCATGAAGCTGGTTGGTAGAACACCAAGAGTGTGCAAAGCTGTCATCAAGGCAAAGGGTGGCTACTTTGAAGAATCTCAAATAAAATATATTTTGATTTGTTTAACACATTTTGGTTACTACATGATTCCGTATGTGTTATTTCATAGTTTTGATGTCCTCACTATTATTCTACAATGTCGAAATTAGTCAAATTAAAGAAAAAACCTTGAATGAGTAGGTTTTTTGACTGGTACTGTATATAAAGTGTAATATTGGGATGCTAACTCGGTTATACATTTCAACTCTATATCTGACATGGTACAGGTGTCTTCTTTTTTAAAGACCATGACCGTGTGTTTGGTGTGAGGTGTATACTTTTGTTTCAAAGTAGATTTGTTTAAGACTATCAAGAAACACTCTGTGTGACCCCGATTTAGCCAACAACAGTAAAATGTCTCTGGGACTGGAGAACATGGATGTAGAGACTGTTAAGGATAAGTCTCTGAGACTGGAGAACATGGATGGAGGGACTGTTAAGGATAAGTCTCTGGGACTGGAGAACATGGATGTAGAGACTGTTAAGGATACGTCTCTGAGACTGGAGAACATGGATGGAGGGACTGTTAAGGATAAGTCTCTGAGACTGGAGAACATGGATGTAGAGACTGTTAAGGATAAGTCTCTGAGACTGGAGAACATGGATGTAGAGACTGTTAAGGATAAGTCTCTGGGACTGGAGAACATGGATGTAGAGACTGTTAAGGATAAGTCTCTGAGACTGGAGAACATGGATGTAGAGACTGTTAAGGATAAGTCTCTGGGACTGGAGAACATGGATGTAGAGACTGTTAAGGATAAGTCTCTGAGACTGGAGAACATGGATGGAGGGACTGTTAAGGATAAGTCTCTGAGACTGGAGAACATGGATGTAGAGACTGTTAAGGATACGTCTCTGAGACTGGAGAACATGGATGGAGGGACTGTTAAGGATAAGTCTCTGAGACTGGAGAACATGGATGTAGAGACTGTTAAGGATAAGTCTCTGAGACTGGAGAACATGGATGTAGAGACTGTTAAGGATAAGTCTCTGGGACTGGAGAACATGGATGTAGAGACTGTTAATGATAAGTCTCTGAGACTGGAGAACATGGATGTAGAGACTGTTAAGGATAAGTCTCTGAGACTGGAGAACATGGATGTAGAGACTGTTAAGGATAAGTCTCTGAGACTGGAGAACATGGATGTAGAGACTGTTAAGGATAAGTCTCTGAGACTGGAGAACATGGATGTAGAGACTGTTAAGGATAAGTCTCTGAGACTTGAGAACATGGATGGAGGGACTGTTAAGGATACGTCTCTGAGACTGGAGAACATGGATGTAGAGACTGTTAAGGATAAGTCTCTGAGACTGGAGAACATGGATGTAGAGACTGTTAAGGATAAGTCTCTGAGACTGGAGAACATGGATGGAGGGACTGTTAAGGATAAGTCTCTGAGACTGGAGAACATGGATGTAGAGACTGTTAAGGATAAGTCTCTGAGACTGGAGAACATGGATGTAGAGACTGTTAAGGATAAGTCTCTGAGACTGGATAACATGGATGGAGGGACTGTTAAGGATAAGTCTCTGAGACTGGAGAACATGGATGTAGAGACTGTTAAGGATACGTCTCTGAGACTGGAGAACATGGATGGAGGGACTGTTAAGGATAAGTCTCTGAGACTGGAGAACATGGATGTAGAGACTGTTAAGTATATAAGTCTCTGAGACTGGAGAACATGGATGTAGAGACCGTTAAGGATAAGTCTCTGAGACTGGAGAACATGGATGTAGAGACTGTTAAGGATAAGTCTCTGAGACTGGAGAACATGGATGTAGAGACTGTTAAGGATAAGTCTCTGAGACTGGAGAACATGGATGGAGGGACTGTTAAGGATATAAGTCTCTGAGACTGGAGAACATGGATGTAGAGACTGTTAAGGATATAAGTCTCTGAGACTGGAGAACATGGATGTAGAGACTGTTAAGGATAAGTCTCTGAGACTGGAGAACATGGATGTAGAGACTGTTAAGGATAAGTCTCTGAGACTGGAGAACATGGATGCAGAGACTGTTAAGGATAAGTCTCTGAGACTGGAGAACATGGATGGAGGGACTGTTAAGGATAAGTCTCTGAGACTGGATAACTCAGTGGACAGTCTGTAATATGACCTCCTCAGACTGGGATGGAGGTTTATTGAAGAACATGGACATAGGTCACAGGGCTGGTAAAAATAAATTATGATCTATATTATGATCAAATTATGATCCAACTTGTAAGTCGCTCTGGATAAGAGCGTCTGCTAAATGACTTAAATGTAATCTATATAAGGTGCAAATTAGGATTTAGACATATTAGTGGGAACCAATTAACCAGCAACTTAATAACATTAACCAGCACCCAGTGGTAGTAAGCTTCCAGACACACAACCCTTCACAACCCTTCACAACCCTTCACAACCCTTCACAACCCTTCACAACCCTTCACAACCCTTCACAACCCTTCACAACCCTTCACAACCCTTCACATCCCTTCACAACCCTTCACAACCCTTCACAACCCTTCACAACCCTTCACAACCCTTCACAACCCTTCACATCCATCCACAAGCTCCCAGTACAACCTACCCGTGTCAATTGGCATCCCAGACGTTTCTGAATGTGAGCCATGTAAAGGCTGTTGATTTACTGCGCCACGGACAAATAACAGCAGGTTTATAGTCAGAGCGGCGTCCCCAAAGAGCAGCCCAATTCCTGTTTGTCGTGCACTACTTTTGAAAATATGTTTTCAATATTGGGCCCTGTGTAGACAGATAGACAAGCTGGGCCCTGTGTAGACATATAGACAGGCTGGGCCCTGTGTAGACAGATAGACAGGCTGGGCCCTGTGTAGACAGATAGACAGGCTGGGCCCCGTGTAGACAGATAGACAGGCTGGACCCTATGTAGAGAGATAGACAGGATGGGCCCTGTGTAGACAGATAGACAGGCTGGGCCCTGTGTAGACAGATAGACAGGCTGGGCCCTGTGTAGACAGATAGACAAGCTGGGCCCTGTGTAGACAGATAGACAGGCTGGGCCCTGTGTAGAGAGATAGACAGGCTGGGCCCTGTGTAGACAGATAGACAGGCTGGGCCCTGTGTAGACAGCTAGACAGACTAGGCCCTGTGTAGACAGATAGACAGGATGGGCCCTGTGTAGAGAGATAGACAGGCTGGGCCCTGTGTAGACAGATAGACAGGCTGGGCCCTGTGTAGAGAGATAGACAGGCTGGGCCCTGTGTAGACAGATAGACAGGCTGGGCCCTGTGTAGACAGATAGACAGGCTGGGCCCTGTGTAGAGAGATAGACAGGCTGGGCCCTGTGTAGACAGATAGACAGGTTCCCTGTGTAGACAGATAGACAGGCTGGGCCCTGTGTAGACAGATAGACAGGATGGGCCCTGTGTAGACAGATAGACAGGCTGGGCCCTGTGTAGACAGATAGACAGGATGGGCCCTGTGTAGACAGATAGACAGACAGGGCCCTGTGTAGACAGATAGACAGGCTGGGCCCTGTGTAGACAGATAGACAGGCTGGGCCCTGTGTAGACAGATAGACAGGCTGGGCCCTGTGTAGACAGATAGACAGGCTGGGCCCTGTGTAGACAGATAGACAGGCTGGGCCCTGTGTAGACAGATAGACAGGCTGGGCCCTGTGTAGACAGATAGACAGGCTGGACCCTGTGTAGAGAGATAGACAGGCTGGGCCCTATGTAGACAGATAGGTACACCCCTTAATTGGCCTTTCACATTTTTCTTCTTCTAACAACCCCAGCCAGAGTTCGGTCTGCGGTTAGCTAACCTGTTGTTGGGGGTTTAGAAAGGAGTTTATCCCAGTGACTGATGCCTTGTTACTTAGAGAGTTATTTATTATTTCTGCCCTGGGGGGAAGGCTGTTCAGCATGCACCTACAGACAGATAGACAGCCCCCGCACCTACAGACAGATAGACAGCCTCCGCACCTACAGACAGATAGACAGGCTGGGCCCCTCCAGCCCCCGCACCTTCAGACAGATAGACAGGCTGGGCCCCTCCAGGCCCCGCACCTACAGATAGATAGACAGGCTGGGCCCCTCCAGCCCCCGCACCTTCAGACAGATAGACAGGCTGGGCCCCTCCAGCCCCCGCACCTACAGACAGATAGACAGGCTGGGCCCCTCCAGCCCCCGCACCTACAGACAGATAGACAGGCTGGGCCCCTCCAGCCCCTGCACCTACAGACAGATAGACAGGCTGGGCCCCTCCAGCCCCTGCACCTACAGACAGATAGACAGGCTGGGCCCCTCCAGCCCCCGCACCTACAGACAGATAGACAGGCTGGGCCCCTCCAGCCCCCGCACCTACAGACAGATAGACAGGCTGGGCCCCTCCAGCCCCTGCACCTACAGACAGATAGACAGGCTGGGCCCCTCCAGCCCCCGCACCTACAGACAGATAGACAGGCTGGGCCCCTCCAGCCCCCGCACCTACAGACAGATAGACAGCCCCCGCACCTACAGACAGATAGACAGCCCCCGCACCTTCAGACAGATAGACAGGCTGGGCCCCTCCAGCCCCCGCACCTACAGACAGATAGACAGCCCCCGCACCTTCAGACAGATAGACAGGCTGGGCCCCTCCAGCCCCCGCACCTACAGACAGATAGACAGGCCTGGCCCCTCCAGCCCCCACACCTACAGACAGATAGACAGGCTGGGCCCCTCCAGCACCCGCACCTACAGACAGATAGACAGGCCTGGCCCCTCCAGCCCCCCACCTAAAGACAGACAAACAAGACAGGCCTGGCCCCTCCAGCCCCCCCACCTAGAGACAGACAGGCAGACAGACAGGCCTGGCCCCTCCAGCCTCCGGGCCCCCTCACGGCCCCTCAGCAGCCCAGACTGAAGACTGAGTACTAGGCCAAAGCTCAGAGGTCACCACCAAACAGAGCTGGAACTATTGTCTCGTACTAGGTCGGCCACATCCACCGATGAATATGCAATCAAAACAAACACATCAGCCGATCTGGGGTCTTCTCCTGTGTCATCATTAATCACACCTTTAAAGACCTCAAGCTCTTCACCCTCTCGTCTGTCAGCCCCTCTCTCCCTCCTCCCTTTCATCCCTCATCCACCCCCCCCTCTCCCTCTCCCTCTCATCCGTCATCTCCCCCCTTCCCCCTCTCTCTCTCATCCGTCAACCAGGCTGGAAGAGGAACATGACTGCTCAACAATAGACTGCTGGAAGAGGTCTCCTGCTCTCCGGTGCATGTTTTTACTGTGGCCATTTTGGAGAAAGGGTTTCAAAGCAGGAAGTGGAATGGTAAAAAGGGAAACGTGTAAATGAGCATCTCAGTCCAAAACGTGCTACCTCGATGAGAAGAAGGTGTCTTATAATACACATACGCTGAGAGGACAGAACATTAGGAACACCTGCTCTTTCCACGACCTAGACTAACTGGGGTCCCCCCCCCCCAACGCAATAGTTTCTTGTGTGTATCCAGAATGTTCCACCACCCAGAGGATCCACAGCCGACTTGACACAACTGTGGGAAGCATTGGAGTCGACACGGGGGCCAGCATCGCTGTGGAATGCTTTCGACACCTTTGTGGAGTCCATTCCCTGACGGATTTAATCTGTTCTGAGAGCAAAAGGAGATGCAACTCAACGTTAGGACAGTGTTCGTAATGTTTTGTGCACTCAGTGCAAATGGATTATATAGTTTTCAAACTTTCACAAACAAATGTATTGCGGTTGTTCAAATTGTATTTAATTTTTCACATGCACCGAATACAACAGGTATTTCACCTTACCGTGAATTGCTGACTTACAAGCCCTTAACCAACAATGCAGTTTCAAGGAATGGAGTTAAGAAAATATTTACTAAATAAACTCAAGTAGAAAACCAAATAAAATAAAAAGTTTAAAAATAAAATTACATAACAGTAACGAGGCTATATACAGGAGGTACCGGTACCGAGTCAATGTGCAGGGGTACAGGTTAGTCGAGGGCATTTGTACAGTAGGGGTAAAGTGACTATGCATCAATAACAAACAGCAAGTAGCAGCAGTGTAAAAACAAAGGGGGGGGGGGGTGTCAATGTAAATGGTCCGGGTGGCCATTTTATTATTTGTTCAGCAGTCTTATGGCTTTGGGGGGTAGAAGCTGGTAAGAAGCCCTTTGGACCTAGACTTGGTGCTCCGGTACCGCTTGCCGTGCGGTAGCAGAGAGAACAGTCTATGACTAGGGTGGCTGGAGTCTTTGACAATTCTTTGGGCCTTCCTCTGACACCGCCTAGTATATAGGTCCTGGATGGCAGGAAACTTGGCCCCAGTGATGTACTGGGCCATACGGTCTACCCTCTGTAGCGCATAAGGTCAGGTGCCGAGCAGGTGCCATACCAGGCGGCGATGCAACCGGTCAGGATGCTCTCGATGGTGCAGCTGTAGAACTTTTTGAGAATATGGGGACCCATGCCAAATCTTTTCAGTCTCCTGAGGGGGAAAAGGTGTTGTCATGCCCTCTTCACAACTGTCTTGGTGTGTTTGGGCCATGATAGTTTGTTGGTGATGTGGACAACAAGGAACTTGAAACTCTCGACCCGCTCCACTACAGCCCCGCCGATAGGGACCTGTTTGGCCCTCCTTTTCCTGTAGTCCACGATCAGTTCCTTTGTCTTGCTCACATTGAGGGAGAGGTTGTTGTCCTGGCACGACACGGGCAGGTCTCTGACCTCCTCCCTATAGGCTGTCTCATCATTGTCGGTGATCAGGTCTACCACTGTTGTGTCGACAGCAAACTTAATGATGGTGTTGGAGTCGTGCTTGGCCACGCAGTCGTGGGTGAACAGGGAATACAGGAGGGGACTAAGCACACACCCCTGAGGGGCCCAAGTGTTGAGGATCAGCGTGGCAGATGTGTTGTTGCCTACACTTACCACCTGGGGCGGCACGTAAGGAAGTCCAGGATCCAGTTGCCGAGGGAGGTGTTTCGTCCCAGGGTCCTTAGCTTAGTGATGAGCTTTGTGGGCACTATGGTGTCAATGAACAGCATTCTCACATAGGTGTTCCTTTTGTCCAGGTGGGAAAGGGCAGTGTGGAGTGAGATTGAGTCATCTGTGGATCTGTTAGGGCGGTATGCGAATTGGAGTGGGTCTAGGGTTTCCGGGATGATGGTGTTGATGTGAGCCATGACCAGTCTTTCAAAGCATTTCATGGCTACTGACGTGAGTGCTACTGGGCGGTAATCATTTAGGCAGGTCACAGTACCTTTGCTTTCTTGTGCACAGGGACTATGGTGGTCTGCTTGAAAATGGAGGTATTACATACTTGATCAGGGAGAGGTTGAAAATGTCAATGAAGACACCGCACGTGCGCTGTGTACAAGTTCAGGTAATCTGTCTGGCCCCACGGCTTCAGGATTGTTGACCTGTTTAAAGGTCTTGCTCACATCGGCTACGGAGAGCGTGATCACACAGTCATCCGGAACAGCTTGCGCTCTCATGCATTTTTCAGTGTTGCTTGCCTCGAAGCGAGCATAAAAGGTATTTAGCTCGTCTGGTCGGCTCGCGTCACTGGGCAGCTCGCGGCTGGGATTCCCTTTGTAGTCCGTAATTCTATTCCTGTATTGACGCTTTGAATGTTTGATGTTTCATCTGTTGGGCATAGCAGGATTTCATGTGCAGTGACATTTAGAGAGAGCTTTTTATCCATTCACCTTTCCAGGTTATTGTTTGTGTATCAGTCAGAATCTGACAAAATCTTAGTGGTACCTTTAGCTCAATTAGAGTGAGTTTTCTGTTTTCTCCAGCCAAAGCCCTCATTCAGCTATAGTAAAGCTTCTCGTATACACACAAGGTAGAGGCTGTGTTTGTAAACTGTCTCAAAAGGTTTAAGGTTAAAGGTCAGGCTGTGAGTTTAAACCAACAGCTTACCAGACTGCTCCCCTTACATCCCACCTGTCTGTCTACGGGTACCATGTGAACCACATTTAAGTAGAACATAACACTGTTTCAAATAATACCAGATGTTACATTTATTTATTATACATTATATCCAATATTTTAAGTTCAATGAAGTGTGAAGCTATCAACACTCAGAACAGGCTTCTTGGAAAGACAACAATCCATTTGGAGGAGAGGATTTGAAGACTGTGTGACTCTCCGTAGACTTCGAGCTGTCATTTTTGAAGATCACTTTTCAGCTGTCATATTTTTTTATTTAATAAAATATTTCATTACATTTTTTTAAAACGTACAATCTACCTGCAGTGAAGCCGCTCGACATGCTGCACATCACATTCAGTCATCTAGCAGACACTTCCATCCAGAGAGACCCACGGGAGCAGCCAGGGTCAAGCGCCCTGCACCAGGGGCACATCAACAGATCTACCACCGAGTCAAATCAGGGACCCGAACCAGCGACCTCTCGGTCACCAGCTCCCGACAGCCAGGCCACAAACCATCCAGGATCCCCCCACAGTTCAACAAAGAGCTCTTAGACTCTGCCTTCGCTCTAGACTCTGCCTTCGCTCTAGACTCTGCCTTCGCTCTAGACTCTGCCTTCGCTCTAGACTCTGCCTTCGCTCTAGACTCTGCCTTCGCTCTAGACTCTGCCTTCGCTCTAGACTCTGCCTTCGCTCTAGACTCTGCCTTCACTCTAGACTCTACCTTCACTCTAGACTCTGCCTTCGCTCTAGACTCTGCCTTCACTCTAGACTCTGCCTTCGCTCTAGACTCTGCCTTCACTCTAGACTCTGCCTTCGCTCTAGACTCTACCTTCGCTCTAGACTCTGCCTTCACTCTAGACTGCCTTCGCTCTAGACTCTGCCTTCACTCTAGACTCTACCTTCGCTCTAGACTCTGCCTTCGCTCTAGACTCTGCCTTCACTCTAGACTCTGCCTTCACTCTAGACTCTGCCTTCACTCTAGACTCTGCCTTCACTCTAGACTCTGCCTTCACTCTAGACTCTGCCTTCACTCTAGACTGCATTCACTCTAGACTCTGCCTTCACTCTTCACTCTAGACTCTGCCTTCACTCTAGACTCTGCCTTCACTCTTCACTCTAGACTCTGCCTTCACTCTTCACTCTAGACTCTGCCTTCACTCTTCACTCTAGACTCTGCCTTCACTCTAGACTATGTCTTCACTCTAGACTCTGCCTTCGTTCTAGACACTGCCTTCACTCTAGACTCTGCCTTCACTCCAGACTCTGCCTTCACTCCAGACTCTGCCTTCACTCTAGACTCTGCCTTCACTCTAGACTCTGCCTTCACTCTAGACTCTGCCTTCACTCTAGACTCTGCCTTCACTCTAGACTCTGCCTTCACTCCAGACTCTGCCTTCACTCTAGACTCTGCCTTCACTCTAGACTCTGCCTTGCGCTCTGCTCTTGTAATCTGTGGTGACATTGTTGCCATATGTACACCGCACCTATAAATATCAGACCAGACCGGGCTGGCAGCTGAACCTCCAGACACAACTGTTTCAACGTCTTGCACCTCCAGACACCCAAGTCGGAGCAGCATCCCTGACCCAGCAACAACCCCTATCTGCCTGCTTGACCCAGCAACAGACCTCCTATCCCTGGTCTAGTCGACCAAACCAACCGTCTCTGACCCAGCAACAGACCCCCTATCCCTGGTCTAGTCGACCAAACCAACCGTCTCTGACCCAGCAACAGACCCCCTATCCCTGGTCTAGTCGACCAAACCAACCGTCTCTGACCCAGCAACAGACTCCCTATCCCTGGTCTAGTCGACCAAACCAACCGTCTCTGACCCAGCAACAGACTCCCTATCCCTGGTCTAGTCGACCAAACCAACCGTCTCTGAGCCAGCAACTGAGAGTCTGTCTGAGACCGTGCCTACTTTCGTTCTCCTCTATCTGGAAATGTTGTAAATTGTATATAAACCCGTTGGCTACGATGAATACATGCGAAGAGCAATGATGCCAAAACAGAGAGTTTTCGTAGATTGTTAGTCTCTTGTGGATAGCTCTATGTTTCATGTGAACACTGAGCCAGTCAATGTGATACTAGATATAATAGATATATTATATATATATATATAGATATAAAAGTGCCAAGGGCCACTACGCCAAGATATTTAGTTTATTTTTTAATTTAACCTTTTAATTTAACTAGGCAAGTCCGTTAAGAACAAATTCCTATTTTCAATGACACCCGTAGGAACAGCAGGTTAACTGCCTTGTTCAGGAGCAGAACAACAGATGTTTACCTTGTCAGCTCGGGGGGATTCAATCTTGCAACTTTTCGGGTTACAAGTCTAACGCTCTAACCACTAGGCTACCCTGCCGCCCAATAGATGGTTGCCTTCGAGTACTACTCCCATGTGGATAGCCCAGTGTTTCATGCTTACATTGGAGAATTACTATGTCCCTTATGTGACGTTCAAGTGGTCCGGGTCTTTTGACAGTAACACGGCTAAAAATGCTATTATGTCACACCACTCACAGCACACCAGTTGTTAGCTAGCTCTACTTACCGATGAAAGGGGAGCTCGGGGCAGTTCTGCACAGCTGTGGAGTAAGGACAATTCATTTTTTAACTTTTCTCTTTTTGTTCTTGTTTCAACTCTTCAATGCTGTCCGGTAGATCACATAAATACATGTATTAGTGATCGCACATGGACTAGTTGAATAAATAGAATAAACGAATCCAGGAATAGGTTTAAATTGCAGGGAGGGTCAAGTGCACAGCAGTGAAGAACGTTTGGAGGATGCTCAGATTTTTATTTTTATTTTTTTCTTCGGCTCATCAGCGAAGAGGCGGGGCTTGTGCCAACTCACTGACCAATCCACAGAAGCAGCTGGACAGGGGTGTCACTCTCCCTCAGTTGCTAGGATATATATATATATATCAAGGAAAAACACCCCTCCTCACCCCCTCCCTCCTTCGTGCCTTAGTCTGACATTTACACCAGATTCCCTAGAGGTTTAGTAGACAGACATGTCTGTTGCATCACACTGCCACCTATACAGCCCACTATACAGCCCACTATACATCCCACTATACTGCCCACTATACAGCCCACTGCAAACCCACTGGCATCACACTATACAGCCCATTATACAGCCCAATACACTGCCCCCTATACAGCCCACTATACAGCCCGCTATACAGCCCACTATACATCCCACTATACAGCCCACTATACAGCCCACTGCAAACCCACTGGCATCACACTATACAGCCCATTATACATCCCACTATACAGCCCACTATACTGCCTGCTACACAGCCCACTATACTGCCCACTATACTGCCCATTATACATCCCACTATACAGCCCACTATACAGCCCCCTATACAGCCCACTATACTGCCCACTATACAGCCCACTATACATCCCACTATACTGCCCACTATACAGCCCACTATACTGCCCACTATACAGCCCACTATACAGCCCACTATACATCCCACTATACAGCCCGCTATACAACCCACTATACTGCCCACTATACAGCCCACTATACTGCCCACTATACAGCCCACTATACAGCCCACTATACTGCCCACTATACTGCCCACTATACAGCCCACTATACTGCCCACTATACAGCCCCTTATACAGCCCACTATACTGCCCACTATACAGCCCACTATACTGCCCGCTATACAGCCCACTATACTGCCCACTATACAGCCCACTATACAGCCCACTATACTGCCCACTATACAGCCCACTATACTGCCCACTATACAGCCCACTATACAGCCCAATATACAGCCCACTATACAGCCCACTATACTGCCCACTATACTGCCCATTATACAGCCCAATATACTGCCCACTATACAGCCCCCTATACAGCCCACTATACAGCCCACTATACAGCCCACTATACTGCCCACTATACTGCCCACTATACAGCCCACTATACAGCCCACTATACTGCCTGCTACACAGCCCACTATACTGCCCACTATACTGCCCATTATACATCCCACTATACAGCCCACTATACAGCCCCCTATACAGCCCACTATACTGCCCACTATACAGCCCACTATACATCCCACTATACTGCCCACTATACAGCCCACTATACTGCCCACTATACAGCCCACTATACAGCCCACTATACATCCCACTATACAGCCCGCTATACAACCCACTATACTGCCCACTATACAGCCCACTATACTGCCCACTATACAGCCCACTATACAGCCCACTATACTGCCCACTATACTGCCCACTATACAGCCCACTATACTGCCCACTATACAGCCCCTTATACAGCCCACTATACTGCCCACTATACAGCCCACTATACTGCCCGCTATACAGCCCACTATACTGCCCACTATACAGCCCACTATACAGCCCACTATACTGCCCACTATACAGCCCACTATACTGCCCACTATACAGCCCACTATACAGCCCAATATACAGCCCACTATACAGCCCACTATACTGCCCACTATACTGCCCATTATACAGCCCAATATACTGCCCACTGTACTGCCCACTATACTGCCCACTATACTGCCCACTATACAGCCCGCTATACAGCCCACTATACAGTCCACTATACAGCCCATTATACAGCCCATTATACAGCCCACTGCAAACCCACTGGCATCACACTATACAGTCCATTATACAGCCCACTATAGTGCCCACTATACAGCCCCCTATACAGCCCACTATACTGCCCACTATACAGCCCACTATACTGCCCACTATACAGCCCACTATAGTGGACTGTTGTCCCTCCAATAAAGGCAGCCCTGCTCCTTCCAGGGACAGACTGGGACCAGAAATCAGCTGGGGCATTTTTTTGAGGCCCCCACTCTGGCCCATTATTTTCTTCAGACTCCCTTTATTAGCCAAGTAATGATATTTCTGCACAAAAAAAGCCATTGAGACAGGCCCGCTAAGCTAAAGATAGACCAGCCCATCTTGCATTTGCCGTAATTCCCTTCCCACCCACAATGCACCAGGCGGAGAGAGCCGATTATGACATCAGGGTATGCCAACCTAGTGTGGTGAACTAAAACTGTCGCCATGAACTGATACACAAAACGACACGTGTTCAGAGATAGATGGGAAGGGCTGAAAAAAGAGCTGAAAATTGGGACTAATTATAACAAGATAACTAATGTTTAATATGCTGTGTGTGTAAAATATATACAGGCTCAGAACTGTTGTGAAATAGCACAGTTGAAAAATATATGGCAAAACAGAAATCAAACTGGATGGTCTTCAGAGATGGGAGGGGTTGATGGATGGGACTAAAAACAAACAAAAGAAAACTAATGTAAAATATACTATCTGTAATGTATGTAGTATGTGCGAGCTGGAAGTAGAAGCAACAAATGTTGTTGTCTATTAGTTTACTCCAACTAGGGGAGGGGCTGTAAGGTTAGGGGAGGGGCTGTAAAGGTTAGGGGAGGGGCTGTACGGTTAGGGGAGGGGCTGTAAGGTTAGGGGAGGGGCTGTAAGGTTAGGTGTGGGGCTGTAAGGCTGTATCAATTGCGACTTTTATTCTACTGAGAAGGAAAATGACATATGGGGAAAACCCCCCAACCCCCAGCACCTGATCCCTCCAGTTCCAACCCCCCATCACCCAGCACCTGATCCTTCTAGTTCCAACCCCCCAGCACCTGATCCCTCCAGGTCCAACCCCAACAGCACCTGATCCCTCCAGTTCCAACCCCCCAGCACCTGATCCCTCCAGTTCCAACCCCCCAGCACCTGATCCCTCCAGTTCCAACCCCCCATCACCTGATCCCTCCAGTTCCAACCCCCCAGCACCTGATCCCTCCAGTTCCAACCCCACAGCACCTGATCCCTCCAGGTCCAACCCCCACAGCACCTGATCCCTCCAGTTCCAACCCCCCAGCACCTGATCCCTCCAGTTCCAACCCCCACAGCACCTGATCCCTCCAGGTCCAACCCCCACAGCACCTGATCCCTCCAGTTCCAACCCCCCAGCACCTGATCCCTCCAGTTCCAACCCCCCAGCACCTGATCCCTCCAGTTCCAACCCCCCCAGCACCTGATCCCTCCAGTTCCAACCCCCCAGCACCCAGCACCTGATCCCTCCACTTCCAACCCCCCAGCACCTGATCCCTCCGGTTCCAACCCCCCAGCACCTGATCTCTCCAGTTCCAACCCCCCACCCCCCAGCACCTGATCCCTCCAGTTCCAACCCCCCAGCACCTAATCCCTCCAGTTCCAACCCCCCAGCACCTGATCCCTCCAGTTCCAACCCCCCAGCACCTGATCCCTCCAGGTCCAACCCCCACAGCACCTGATCCCTCCAGTTCCAACCCCCCAGCACCTGATCCCTCCAGGTCCAACCCCCCAGCACCCAGCACCTGATCCCTCCAGTTCCAACCCCCCAGCACCTGATCCCTCCAGTTCCAACCCCCCAGCACCCAGCACCTGATCCCTCCAGTTCCAACCCCCCAGCACCTGATCCCTCCAGTTCCAACCCCCCAGCACCTGATCCCTCCAGTTCCAACCCCCCAGCACCTGATCCCTCCAGTTCCAACCCCCACAGCACCTGATCCCTCCAGTTCCAACCCCACAGCACCTGATCCCTCCAGTTCCAACCCCCCAGCACCTGATCCCTCCAGGTCCAACCCCCACAGCACCTGATCCCTCCAGTTCCAACCCCCCAGCACCTGATCCCTCCAGTTCCAACCCCCCAGCACCTGATCCCTCCAGTTCCAACCCCCCAGCACCTGATCCCTCCCGTTCCAACCCCCCAGCACCCAGCACCTGATCCCTCCCGTTCCAACCCCCCAGCACCCAGCACCTGATCCCTCCCGTTCCAACCCCCCAGCACCCAGCACCTGATCCCTCCCGTTCCAACCCCCCAGCACCCAGCACCTGATCCCTCCAGTTCCAACCCTCCATCACCCAGCACTTTATCCCTCCAAACACACACCAGCCGCTATCTACAGCTTCTTGTCTTCTCCAGCTGCCAAGGCAGCAGAAAGTTATTTTAAACTACACCAACCCCAAACAGACCTATATGATACTGTACTGTGCTACACCATTGATGACCAAGAATTCGTTATGCAAGGCCTACGTCAACGGGAAAAATAAAGAAGCAATACCACTTGGTGTCTCCATAGACAAACAGGCTTTTGACATAGGACACCTTCATAGTCTTAAAGTTAACAATTTGCTTATTGGACAACCAAGTAGGTCAATTAACATTTTCCCCAAACGTTGACCGTATCCTCCTCTCATCTCAGCATCAAGAACAAGTTTGTCAGTCAGCGAGCCTCTAGCTGTGATTAAACCTGATTTATAAACTGGCTGGTTCGAGCCCTGAATGCTGATTGGCTGACAGCCGTGGTATATCGGACTTTATAAACTGGCTGGTTCGAGCCCTGAATGCTGATTGGCTGACAGTCGTGGTATATCCGACTTTATAAACTGGGTGGTTCGAGCACTGAATGCTGATTGGCTGACAGCCGTGGTATTTCCGACTTTATAAACTGGGTGGTTCGAGACCTGAATGCTGATTGGCTGACAGCAGTGGTATATCCGAGTTTATAAACTGGGTGGTTCGTGCCCTGAATACTGATTGGCTGACAGCCGTGGTATATCGGACTTTATAAACTGGCTGGTTCGAGCCCTGAATGCGGATTGGCTGACAGCCGTGGTATATCGGACTTTATAAACTGGCTGGTTCGAGCCCTGAATGCGGATTGGCTGACAGCCGTGGTATATCGGACTTTATAAACTGGCTGGTTCGAGCCCTGAATGCGGATTGGCTGACAGCCGTGGTATATCGGACTTTATAAACTGGGTGTTTCGAGCACTGAATGCTGATTGGCTGACAGCCGTGGTATATCAGACTTTATAAACTGGCTGGTTCGAGCCCTGAATGCTGATTGGCTGACAGCCGTGGTATATCCGACTTTATAAACTGGCTGGTTCGAGCCCTGAATGCGGATTGGCTGACAGCCGTGGTATATCGGACTTTATAAACTGGGTGGTTCGAGCCCTGAATGCTGATTGGCTGACAGCCGTGGTATATCGGACTTTATAAACTGGCTGGTTCGAGCCCTGAATGCTGATTGGCTGAAAGCTGTGGTATATACAACACCCCCTCGAGCCTTATTGCTTAAGTATACCACGGGTATGACAAAACATTTATTCTTCTAATTACATTGGTAACCTGGCCGGTCTAGTGGTTAAGACTACCATAACAGCAATAAGGCACCTCAAGGGTTTGTGGTATATGACCAATGTACCACGGCTAAGGGCTGTATCCAGGCACCCTGCGTTGCGTCATGTTAAACAACAGCCCTTAGCCGTGGTATATTGGCCATATACCACAAACCCTCGGGCCGTATTGCTTAAATTTACAAGGAATAAGTTCTAAAACCAAAGCACTATATTTGGGAGAAATACATTCACTAAACCCAGAAACCTCAACTAAATCTTGTGATAAATAATGTGGAAATTGAGCAAGCTGAGGTGACTAAACTGCATGGAGTAACCCTGGACTGTAAACTGTTATGGTCAAAACATGTTGAGTAGATAAGTTGGGGAGAAGTCTGTCCATAATAAATCAAATCAAATGTTATTTGTCATGTGCGCCGAATACAACAGGTGTAGACCTCACATTGAAATGCTGAATACAACAGGTGTAGTAGACCTCACAGTGAAATGCTGAATACAACAGGTGTAGTAGACCTCACATTGAAATGCTGAATACAACAGGTCTAGTAGACCTTACAGTGAAATGCTGAATACAACAGGTGTAGTAGACCTCACAGTGAAATGCAGATTAAAACAGGTGTAGTAGACCTTACAGTGAAATGCTGAATACAACAGGTGTAGTAGACCTTACAGTGAAATGCTGAATACAACAGGTGTAGTAGACCTTACAGTGAAATGCTGAATACAACAGGTGTAGTAGACCTTACAGTGAAATGCTGAATACAACAGGTGTAGTAGACCTCACAGTGAAATGCTGAATACAACAGGTGTAGTAGACCTTACAGTGAAATGAGGAATACAACAGGTGTAGTAGACCTTACAGTGAAATGCTGAATACACCAGGTGTAGTAGACCTTACAGTGAAATGCTGAATACAACAGGTGTAGTAGACCTCACAGTGAAATGCTGAATACAACAGGTGTAGTAGACCTTACAGTGAAATGCTGAATACAACAGGTGTAGTAGACCTTACAGTGAAATGCTGAATACAACAGGTGTAGTAGACCTCACAGTGAAATGCTGAATACAACAGGTGTAGTAGACCTCACAGTGAAATGCTGAATACAACAGGTGTAGTAGACCTCACAGTGAAATGCTGAATACAGCAGGTGTAGTAGACCTTACAGTGAAATGCTGAATACAACAGGTGTAGTAGACCTCACAGTGAAATGCTGAATACAACAGGTGTAGTAGACCTTACAGTTGAATGCTGAATACAACAGGTGTAGTAGACCTCACAGTGAAATGCTGAATACAACAGGTGTAGTAGACCTTACAGTGAAATGCTGAATACAACAGGTGTAGTAGACCTTACAGTGAAATGCTGAATACAACAGGTGTAGTAGACCTCACAGTGAAATGCTGAATACAACAGGTGTAGGTAGACCTTACAGTGAACTGCTGAATACAACAGGTGTAGTAGACCTTACAGTGAAATGCTGAATACAACAGGTGTAGTAGACCTCACAGTGAAATGCTGAATACAACAGGTGTAGTAGACCTCACAGTGAAATGCTGAATACAACAGGTGTAGTAGACCTTACAGTGAAATGCTGAATACACCAGGTGTAGTAGACCTTACAGTGAAATGCTGAATACAACAGGTGTAGTAGACCTTACAGTGAACTGCTGAATACGACAGGTGTAGTAGACCTTACAGTGAAATGCTGAATACAACAGGTGTAGTAGACCTCACAGTGAAATGCTGAATACAACAGGTGAAGTATTCAGTAAAAAAAAAGAAAAAAAAAGATACGAATAAGAAATAAAAGTAACAAGTAATTAATGAGCAGCAGTAAAATAACAATAACCAGAGTCAATGTGGAGGCTATATACAGGGTGTTACGGTACAGAGTCAATGTGGAGGCTATATACAAGGTGTTACGGTACAGAGTCAATGTGGAGGCTATATACAGGGGGGACCGGTACAGAGTCAATGTGGAGGCTATATACAGGGGGTACCGGTACAGAGTCAATGTGGAGGCTATATACAGGGGGTACCGGTACAGAGTCAATGTGGAGGCTATATACAGGGTGTTACGGTACAGAGTCAATGTGGAGGCTATATACAGGGGGTACCGGTACAGAGTCAATGTGGAGGCTATATACAGGGGGTACCGGTACAGAGTCAATGTGGAGGATATATACAGGGGGTACCGGTACAGAGTCAATGTGGAGGCTATATACAGGGGGTACCGGTACAGAGTCAATGTGGAGGCTATATACAGGGGGTACCGGTACAGAGTCAATGTGGAGGCTATATACAGGGGGTACCGGTACAGAGTCAATGTGGAGGCTATATACAGGGGTTACCGGTACAGAGTCCACCGGTTAGTTGAGGGCACCGGTTAGTTGAGGTAAAATGTACATGAAGGTAGAGTTATTAAAGTGACTATGCATAGATGATAACAACAGAGAGTAGCAGCGAGTGGAGTCTTGGTCTTTGACAATTTTTAGGGCCTTCCGATGCTCTGCCTTTTTAACAACACAATCAACAAGGCGGGTCCTACAGGCCCTAGTTTCTACCTTCTTAACAACAAGTCACATCCTACAGGCCCTAGTTTCTACCTTCCTAACAACACTATCAACAAGGCAGGTCCTACAGGCCCTAGTTTCTACCTTCTTAACAGCACTATCAACAAGGCAGGTCCTACAGGCCCTAGTTTCTACCTTCTTAACAGCACTATCAACAAGGCAGGTCCTACAGGCCCTAGTTTCTACCTTCTTAACAACAAGTCACATCCTACAGGCCCTAGTTTCTACCTTCCTAACAACACTATCAACAAGGCAGGTCCTACAGGCCCTAGTTTCTACCTTCTTAACAGCACTATCAACAAGGCAGGTCCTACAGGCCCTAGTTTCTACCTTCTTAACAGCACTATCAACAAGGCAGGTCCTACAGGCCCTAGTTTCTACCTTCTTAACAACACTATCAACAAGGCAGGTCCTACAGGCCCTAGTTTCTACCTTCTTAAAAAACACTATCAACAAGGCAGGTCCTACAGACCCTAGTTTCTACCTTCTTAACAACACTATCAACAAGGCAGGTCCTACAGGCCCTAGTTTCTACCTTCTTAACAACACTATCAACAAGGCAGGTACTACAGGCCCTAGTTTCTACCTTCTTAACAACACTATCAACAAGGCAGGTCCTACAGGCCCTAGTTTCTACCTTCTTAACAACACTATCAACAAGGCAGGTCCTACAGGCCCTAGTTTCTACCTTCTTAACAACACTATCAACAAGGCAGGTCCTACAGGCCCTAGTTTCTATCTTCTTAACAACACTATCAACAAGGCAGGTCCTACAGGCCCTAGTTTCTACCTTCTTAACAACACTATCAACAAGGCAGGTCCTACAGGCCCTAGTTTCTACCTTCTTAACAACACTATCAACAAGGCAGGTCCTACAGGCCCTAGTTTCTACCTTCTTAACAACACTATCAACAAGGCAGGTCCTACAGGCCCTAGTTTCTACCTTCTTAACAACACTATCAACAAGGCAGGTCCTACAGGCCCTAGTTTCTACCTTAACAGCACTATCAACAAGGCAGGTCCTACAGGCCCTAGTTTCTACCTTCTTAACAACACTATCAACAAGGCAGGTCCTACAGGCCCTAGTTTTGTCGCACCTGGACTACTGTTCAGTCGTGTGGTCAGGTTCCACAAAGAGGGATTGAGGAGAATTACAGTTGGCTCAGAACAGGTTAACACGGCTGGCCCTTGGATGTACACAGAGAGATAACATGAATAATATACAGGACATGTCAATCTTTCCTGGCTCAAAGTAGAGGAGAGATTGACTTCATCACTACTTGTTTTTGTAAGAAGTGTTCACCTGCTGAATGTACCAAGCTGTCTGTTTAAACTACTAGCACACAGCTCAGACACCCGTGCATACCCCACTTATACACTATATCCATCAGGGCTGTGTAATATACACTATATCCATCAGGGCTGTGTATTATACACTATATCCATCAGGGATACACTATATCCATCAGGGCTGTGTAATATACACTATATCCATCAGGCTGTGTAATATACACTATATCCATCAGGGATACACTATATCCATCAGGGCTGTGTAATATACACTATATCCATCAGGGCTGTGTAATATACACTATATCCATCAGGGCTGTGTATTATACACTATATCCATCAGGGATACACTATATCCATCAGGGCTGTGTAATATACACTATATCCATCAGGCTGTGTAATATACACTATATCCATCAGGGATGTGTAATATACACTATATCCTTCAGGGCTGTGTAATATACACTATATCCTTCAGGGCTGTGTAATATACACTATATCCATCAGGCTGTGTAATATACACTATATCCATCAGGACTGTGTAATATACACTATATCCATCAGGGATACACTATATCCTTCAGGGCTGTGTAATATACACTATATCCATCAGGGCTGTGTAATATACACTATATCCATCAGGACTGTGTAATATACACTATATCCATCAGGGCTGTGTAATATACACTATATCCATCAGGGCTGTGTAATATACACCATATCCTTCAGGGCTGTGTAATATACACTATATCCATCAGGGCTGTGTAATATACACTATATCCATCAGGGCTGTGTAATATACACTATATCCACCAGGGCTGTGTATTATACAATATATCCATCAGGGATACACTATATCCATCAGGGCTGTGTAATATACACTATATCCATCAGGGCTGTGTAATATACACTATATCCATCAGGGCTGTGTATTATACACTATATCCATCTTTTTTGTATATGTTTTTATATTACCTTTATTTAATTTGGCAAGTCAGTTTAAGAATGTTTTTTATTTACAATGACGGCCTACCAAAAGGCAAGAGGCATCCCGACAAGAGAGACAACACAACACTACATAAAGAGAGACCTAAGACAACAACATAGCATGGTAGAAAAACAACATGGTAGCAGCACAACATGGTAGCAACACAACATGGTAGCAACACAACATGGTAGCAACACAACATGGTAGCAACACAACATGGTAGCAACACAACATGGTAGCAACACAACATGGTAGCAACACAACATGGTAGCAACACAACATGGTAGCAACACAACATGGCAGCAACACAACATGGTAGCAACACAACATGGCAGCAACACAACATGGTAGCAACACAACATGGTAGCAACACAACATGGCAGCAACACAACATGGTAGCATCACAACATGGCAGCAACACAACATGGCAGCAACACAACATGGTAGCAACACATGGCAGCACCACAACATGGCAGCAACACAACATGGCAGCAACACAACATGGTAGCAACACAACATGGTAGCAACACAACATGGCAGCAACACAACATGGTAGCAACACAACATGGTAGCAACACAACATGGCAGCAACACAACATGGCAGCAACACAACATGGTAGCAACACATGGCAGCACCACAACATGGCAGCAACACAACATGGCAGCAACACAACATGGCAGCAACACAACATGGCAGCAACACAACATGGCAGCAACACAACATGGTAGCAACACAACATGGCAGCAACACAACATGGTAGCAACACAACATGGCAGCAACACAACATGGTAGCAACACAACATGGCAGCAACACAACATGGTAGCAACACAACATGGTAGCAACACAACATGGTAGCAGCACAACATGGTAGCAACACAACATGGCAGCAACACAACATGGTAGCAACACAACATGGCAGCAACACAACATGGTAGCAACACAACATGGCAGCAACACAACATGGCAGCAACACAACATGGCAGCAACACAACATGGTAGCAACACAACATGGCAGCAACACAACATGGCAGCAACACAACATGGTAGCAACACAACATGGCAGCAACACAACATGGCAGCAACACATGGCAGCAACACAACATGGTAGCAGCACAACATGGCAGCACCACAACATGGTAGCAACACAACATGGCAGCAACACATGGCAGCAACACAACATGGTAGCAACACGACATGGTAGCACCACAACATGGCAGCAACACAACATGGCAGCAACACAACATGGCAGCAACACAACATGGTAGCAACACAACATGGTAGCAGCACAACATGGCAGCAACACAACATGGTAGCAACACAACATGGTAGCAACACAACATGGTAGCAACACAACATGGTAGCAGCACAACATGGTAGCAACACAACATGGTAGCAACACAACATGGTAGCAACACAACATGGCAGCAACACAACATGGTAGCAACACAACATGGCAGCAACACAACACAGGGTCCAAACATTATTGGGTACAGACAACACAAAGGGCAAGAAGGTAGAGACAACAATACATCACGCAAAGCAGCCACAACTGTCAGTAAGAGTGTCCATAATTGAGTCTTTGAATGAATCGATTGAGATAAAACTGTCCAGTTTGAGTGTTTGTTGCAGCTAATTCCAGTCGCTAGCTGCAGCGAACTGAAAAGACAAGCGAACCAGGGATGTGTGTGCTTTGGGGACCTTTAAGCTGTATATTACACAGCTTTGTGTAGATGGATATAGTATATATTACACAGCTTTGTGCAGATGGAGATAGTATATATTACACAGCTTTGTGCAGATGGATATAGTATATATTACACAGCTTTGTGCAGATGGATATAGTATATATTACACAGCTTTGTGCAGATGGATATAGTATATATTACACAGCTTTGTGCAGATGGATATAGTATATATTACACAGCTTTGTGCAGATGGATATAGTATATATTACACAGCTTTGTGCAGATGGATATAGTATATATTACACAGCTTTGTGCAGATGGATATAGTATATATTACACAGCTTTGTGCAGATGGATATAGTATATATTACACAGCTTTGTGTAGATGGATATAGTGTATATTACACAGCCCTGATGGATATAGTATATATTACACAGCTTTGTGCAGATGGAGATAGTATATATTACACAGCTTTGTGTAGATGGATATAGTGTATATTACACAGCTTTGTGTAGATGGATATAGTGTATATTACACAGCTTTGTGTAGATGGATATAGTGTATATTACACAGCTTTGTGCAGATGGAGATAGTATATATTACACAGCTTTGTGTAGATGGATATAGTGTATATTACACAGCCCTGATGGATATAGTATATATTACACAGCCCTGATGGATATAGTATATATTACACAGCTTTGTGCAGATGGATATAGTGTATATTACACAGCTTTGTGCAGATGGATATAGTATATATTACACAGCTTTGTGCAGATGGATATAGTATATATTACACAGCTTTGTGCAGATGGATATAGTATATATTACACAGCTTTGTGCAGATGGATATAGTATATATTACACAGCTTTGTGCAGATGGATATAGTATATATTACACAGCTTTGTGGAGATGGATTCCCCAGCACCTGGATTATGCAATCATACAGTTCTGGTTCAAACTAGTTCTACTGGCTACTGTTGTTGTCGCTCTGCAGGGTATAGAATCCCTTAAAGGGTATTTGCGTTCCAAATGGCACTCTATTCCCTATGTAGAGCACTACTTTGAACGAGGGCCCATAGTGAATAGGGTTCCAATTTGGGATGTAAACTACAGAAGAAAACTCATGTAAACACGATCAAAGTTTTCCACCAAACCAGTCCCACATCTAAAGCACAGACATCCAGTGAAACCACAAGCCCCATCCGTCACAAATAATCCTGTTTTATAAACCGGCTTTTATCACGGCTCATGGCAAATACAGTCAACAACAAAAATAATCTGTTGATTTTTTTTTGTAGTTAAATCAGCACTTAGTTAAATATGAGTTATGGTTTTATTACACTGTTAATGTAATGTGTGACTGCATCGATTAACCTCCAAAACCGTATAAGATATTTAAAGAGACGATTTGAATACGATGAATGAAACACTGTAGCCCTGTGGCCCTTTTCAATCACGCTTCTCTCACCCAACCTATTTCATTCCTCATAACAAATTATAATGAGGCCAATAGTTTGTATATCACAGGCCAGATCTAACTAGCCCTCTCAATGACAAATGAGCGTGGTCACACTCCCTGAGAAAGGGGTAAAAGGGGGGCGTTGATATGATACCCTGCACACAGCAGGTGTTCAAGAGGTCTACTTCAGCACTGTGAGGTAATACAACACCTTCTGATTCCAACTTTAAGACATATAGTCCACGGTGTTTAGCAACGCAGGAGGCTGGTAACCAGGCAACATGATGTGAGTGGTCTGGCCTTCAACCTACAGTATCAAGGAGTATGTGTTCCAAATAGTACCCTACTCTCTATATAGTGCCCTACTTTTAACCAGGGCCCATAGGTTACTATATATGAGTATGTGGGGTTGAGTGCAGTATATAGGGAATAGGGTGCTGTTTGGGACTCAGAGGTATGTTTAGCATGCTAATGACGTTAGCCTCAAAACATTAACCTCCGTCCGTGGGCTCACACCCTGCCCAATGTAACCTAACACAGGGGTAATGGTGTCCTTTAAACCATTATCCTCCGTCCGTGGGCTCACACCCTGCCCAATGTAACCTAACACAGGGGTAATGGTGTCCTTTAAAACATTATCCTACGTCCGTGGGCTCACACCCTGTCCAATGTAACCTAACACAGGGGTAATGGTGTCCTTTAAACCATTATCCTCCGTCCGTGGGCTCACACCCTGTCCAATGTAACCTAACACAGGGGTAATGGTGTCCTTTAAAACATTATCCTCCATCCGTGGGCTCACACCCTGCCCAATGTAACCTAACACAGGGGTAATGGTGTCCTTTAAACCATTATCCTCCGTCCGTGGGCTCACACCCTGTCCAATGTAACCTAACACAGGGGTAATGGTGTCCTTTAAAACATTAACCTCCATCCGTGGGCTCACTCTAGGCTTGAATGGTGGGAACCAGGTTACCAGTTGACCTCCTCATGAAGCTGGTTGAGAGAATACCAAGAGTGTGCAAAGATGTCACCAAGGCAACGGGTGATTTGTTGAACACTTTTTTGGTTACTACATGATTCCATATCATGTTATTTCATAGTTTTGATGTCTTCACTATTATTCTACAATGTAGAAAATAGTAAAAATAAAGAAACACCCTGGAATGAGTAGGTGTGTCCAGACTGTTGACTGGAGCTGTACGGGTTTAAGACATGGGTACACGGTAAAGGTTTAAGAAATCACGATTTTGAAGTATTTTAGTTATTTGGATGAATCACAACAAGTCCAGAACCAGACGGGGATCTGATGGCTCTATGCTGTTTCATAAGACCTAGATGAAAAACATCAGAGTCTTTATGGAAGGTAGAAGGATATGGTTGAATTTCCATCCCCCAGTTGGACCACAACAAGTTTGAACCAGGTCGTCTCTCTGGTGTTTTCACTGTGATGGGTTATGAACCAGGTCTTCTCTCTGGTGTTTTCACTGTGATGGGTTACGAACCAGGTCTGATCTCTCTGGTGTTTCCACTGTGATGGGTTACGAACCAGGTCTTCTCTCTGGTGTTTTCACTGTGATGGGTTACGAACCAGGTCTTCTCTCTGGTGTTTTCACTGTGATGGGTTATGAACCAGGTCTGATCTCTCTGGTGTTTTCACTGTGATGGGTTACGAACCAGGTCTGATCTCTCTGGTGTTTTCACTGTGATGGGTTATGAACCAGGTCTGATCTCTCTGGTGTTTTCACTGTGATGGGTTACGAACCAGGTCTGATCTCTCTGGTGTTTTCACTGTGATGGGTTATGAACCAGGTCTGATCTCTCTGGTGTTTTCACTGTGATGGGTTATGAACCAGGTCTTCTCTCTGGTGTTTTCACTGTGATGGGTTACGAACCAGGTCTGATCTCTCTGGTGTTTTCACTGTGATGGGTTACGAACCAGGTCTGATCTCTCTGGTGTTTTCACTGTGATGGGTTATGAACCAGGTCTGATCTCTGGTGTTTTCACTGTGATGGGTTATGAACCAGGTCTGATCTCTCTGGTGTTTTCACTGTGATGGGTTACGAACCAGGTCTGATCTCTCTGGTGTTTTCACTGTGATGGGTTATGAACCAGGTCTGATCTCTGGTGTTTTCACTGTGATGGGTTACGAACCAGGTCTGATCTCTCTGGTGTTTTCACTGTGATGGGTTATGAACCAGGTCTGATCTCTCTGGTGTTTTCACTGTGATGGGTTACGAACCAGGTCTTCTCTCTGGTGTTTTCACTGTGATGGGTTATGAACCAGGTCTGATCTCTCTGGTGTTTTCACTGTGATGGGTTATGAATCAGGTCTGATCTCTCTGGTGTTTTCACTGTGATGGGTTACGAACCAGGTCTGATCTCTCTGGTGTTTTCACTGTGATGGGTTATGAACCAGGTCGTCTCTCTGGTGTTTTCACTGTGATGGGTTACGAACCAGGTCTGATCTCTCTGGTGTTTTCACTGTGATGGGTTATGAACCAGGTCTGATCTCTCTGGTGTTTTCACTGTGATGGGTTATGAACCAGGTCTGATCTCTCTGGTGTTTTCACTGTGATGGGTTACGAACCAGGTCTGATCTCTCTGGTGTTTTCACTGTGATGGGTTACGAACCAGGTCTGATCTCTCTGGTGTTTTCACTGTGATGGGTTATGAACCAGGTCTGATCTCTCTGGTGTTTTCACTGTGATGGGTTACGAACCAGGTTTGATCTCTCTGGTGTTTTCACTGTGATGGGTTATGAACCAGGTCTGATCTCTGGTGTTTTCACTGTGATGGGTTACGAACCAGGTCTGATCTCTCTGGTGTTTTCACTGTGATGGGTTATGAACCAGGTCTGATCTCTCTGGTGTTTTCACTGTGATGGGTTATGAACCAGGTCTGATCTCTGGTGTTTTCACTGTGATGGGTTACGAACCAGGTCTTCTCTCTGGTGTTTTCACTGTGATGGGTTATGAACCAGGTCTGATCTCTCTGGTGTTTTCACTGTGATGGGTTATGAACCAGGTCTGATCTCTCTGGTGTTTTCACTGTGATGGGTTACGAACCAGGTCTGATCTCTGGTGTTTTCACTGTGATGGGTTATGAACCAGGTCTGATCTCTCTGGTGTTTTCACTGTGATGGGTTATGAACCAGGTCTGATCTCTCTGGTGTTTTCACTGTGATGGGTTATGAACCAGGTCTGATCTCTCTGGTGTTTTCACTGTGATGGGTTATGAACCAGGTCTGATCTCTCTGGTGTTTTCACTGTGATGGGTTACGAACCAGGTCTGATCTCTCTGGTGTTTTCACTGTGATGGGTTATGAACCAGGTCTGATCTCTGGTGTTTTCACTGTGATGGGTTATGAACCAGGTCTGATCTCTGGTGTTTTCACTGTGATGGGTTACGAACCAGGTCTGATCTCTCTGGTGTTTTCACTGTGATGGGTTATGAACCAGGTCTGATCTCTGGTGTTTTCACTGTGATGGGTTATGAACCAGGTCTTCTCTCTGGTGTTTTCACTGTGATGGGTTATGAACCAGGTCTGATCTCTCTGGTGTTTTCACTGTGATGGGTTACGAACCAGGTCTGATCTCTCTGGTGTTTTCACTGTGATGGGTTACGAACTAGGTCTTCTCTCTGGTGTTTTCACTGTGATGGGTTACGAACCAGGTCTGATATCTGGTGTTTTCACTGTGATGGGTTATGAACCAGGTCTGATCTCTCTGGTGTTTTCACTGTGATGGGTTACGAACCAGGTCTGATCTCTCTGGTGTTTTCACTGTGATGGGTTATGAACCAGGTCTGATCTCTGGTGTTTTCACTGTGATGGGTTACGAACCAGGTCTTCTCTCTGGTGTTTTCACTGTGATGGGTTATGAACCAGGTCTGATCTCTCTGGTGTTTTCACTGTGATGGGTTATGAACCAGGTCTGATCTCTCTGGTGTTTTCACTGTGATGGGTTACGAACCAGGTCTGATCTCTCTGGTGTTTTCACTGTGATGGGTTATGAACCAGGTCTTCTCTCTGGTGTTTTCACTGTGATGGGTTATGAACCAGGTCTGATCTCTCTGGTGTTTCCACTGTGATGGGTTACGAACCAGGTCTGATCTCTCTGGTGTTTTCACTGTGATGGGTTACGAACCAGGTCTGATCTCTCTGGTGTTTTCACTGTGATGGGTTACGAACCAGGTCTGATCTCTCTGGTGTTTTCACTGTGATGGGTTATGAACCAGGTCTGATCTCTCTGGTGTTTTCACTGTGATGGGTTACGAACCAGGTCTGATCTCTCTGGTGTTTTCACTGTGATGGGTTATGAACCAGGTCGGATCTCTGGTGTTTTCACTGTGATGGGTTATGAACCAGGTCTGATCTCTCTGGTGTTTTCACTGTGATGGGTTATGAACCAGGTCTGATCTCTCTGGTGTTTTCACTGTGATGGGTTACGAACCAGGTCTGATCTCTCTGGTGTTTTCACTGTGATGGGTTATGAACCAGGTCTGATCTCTGGTGTTTTCACTGTGATGGGTTATGAACCAGGTCTGATCTCTCTGGTGTTTTCACTGTGATGGGTTATGAACCAGGTCTGATCTCTCTGGTGTTTTCACTGTGATGGGTTATGAATCAGGTCTGATCTCTCTGGTGTTTTCACTGTGATGGGTTACGAACCAGGTCTGATCTCTCTGGTGTTTTCACTGTGATGGGTTACGAACCAGGTCTTCTCTCTGGTGTTTTCACTGTGATGGGTTACGAACCAGGTCTGATCTCTCTGGTGTTTTCACTGTGATGGGTTATGAACCAGGTCTGATCTCTGGTGTTTTCACTGTGATGGGTTACGAACCAGGTCTGATCTCTGGTGTTTTCACTGTGATGTGTTACGAACCAGGTCTGATCTCTATGGTGTTTTCACTGTGATGGGTTATGAACCAGGTCTGATCTCTCTGGTGTTTTCACTGTGATGGGTTACGAACCAGGTCTGATCTCTCTGGTGTTTTCACTGTGATGGGTTATGAACCAGGTCTGATCTCTCTGGTGTTTTCACTGTGATGGGTTATGAACCAGGTCTGATCTCTCTGGTGTTTTCACTGTGATGGGTTATGAACCAGGTCTGATCTCTCTGGTGTTTTCACTGTGATGGGTTATGAACCAGGTCTGATCTCTGGTGTTTTCACTGTGATGGGTTATGAACCAGGTCTGATCTCTCTGGTGTTTTCACTGTGATGGGTTATGAATCAGGTCTGATCTCTCTGGTGTTTTCACTGTGATGGGTTACGAACCAGGTCTGATCTCTCTGGTGTTTTCACTGTGATGGGTTACGAACCAGGTCTTCTCTCTGGTGTTTTCACTGTGATGGGTTACGAACCAGGTCTGATCTCTCTGGTGTTTTCACTGTGATGGGTTATGAACCAGGTCTGATCTCTGGTGTTTTCACTGTGATGGGTTACGAACCAGGTCTGATCTCTGGTGTTTTCACTGTGATGGGTTACGAACCAGGTCTGATCTCTATGGTGTTTTCACTGTGATGGGTTACGAACCAGGTCTGATCTCTCTGGTGTTTTCACTGTGATGGGTTACGAACCAGGTCTGATCTCTCTGGTGTTTTCACTGTGATGGGTTATGAACCAGGTCTGATCTCTGGTGTTTTCACTGTGATGGGTTATGAACCAGGTCTGATCTCTCTGGTGTTTTCACTGTGATGGGTTATGAACCAGGTCTGATCTCTCTGGTGTTTTCACTGTGATGGGTTATGAACCAGGTCTGATCTCTCTGGTGTTTTCACTGTGATGGGTTATGAACCAGGTCTGATCTCTCTGGTGTTTTCACTGTGATGGGTTATGAACCAGGTCTGATCTCTCTGGTGTTTTCACTGTGATGGGTTACGAACCAGGTCTGATCTCTCTGGTGTTTTCACTGTGATGGGTTATGAACCAGGTCTGATCTCTCTGGTGTTTTCACTGTGATGGGTTATGAACCAGGTCTGATCTCTGGTGTTTTCACTGTGATGGGTTATGAACCAGGTCTGATCTCTCTGGTGTTTTCACTGTGATGGGTTATGAACCAGGTCTGATCTCTCTGGTGTTTTCACTGTGATGGGTTATGAACCAGGTCTGATCTCTGGTGTTTTCACTGTGATGGGTTACGAACCGGGTCTTCTCTCTGGTGTTTTCACTGTGATGGGTTACGAACCAGGTCTGATCTCTCTGGTGTTTTCACTGTGATGGGTTATGAACCAGGTCTGATCTCTGGTGTTTTCACTGTGATGGGTTACGAACCAGGTCTGATCTCTCTGGTGTTTTCACTGTGATGGGTTATGAACCAGGTCTGATCTCTGGTGTTTTCACTGTGATGGGTTACGAACCAGGTCTGATCTCTGGTGTTTTCACTGTGATGGGTTACGAACCAGGTCTGATCTCTATGGTGTTTTCACTGTGATGGGTTACGAACCAGGTCTGATCTCTCTGGTGTTTTCACTGTGATGGGTTACGAACCAGGTCTGATCTCTCTGGTGTTTTCACTGTGATGGGTTATGAACCAGGTCTGATCTCTGGTGTTTTCACTGTGATGGGTTATGAACCAGGTCTGATCTCTCTGGTGTTTTCACTGTGATGGGTTATGAACCAGGTCTGATCTCTCTGGTGTTTTCACTGTGATGGGTTATGAACCAGGTCTGATCTCTCTGGTGTTTTCACTGTGATGGGTTATGAACCAGGTCTGATCTCTCTGGTGTTTTCACTGTGATGGGTTATGAACCAGGTCTGATCTCTCTGGTGTTTTCACTGTGATGGGTTACGAACCAGGTCTGATCTCTCTGGTGTTTTCACTGTGATGGGTTATGAACCAGGTCTGATCTCTCTGGTGTTTTCACTGTGATGGGTTATGAACCAGGTCTGATCTCTGGTGTTTTCACTGTGATGGGTTATGAACCAGGTCTGATCTCTCTGGTGTTTTCACTGTGATGGGTTATGAACCAGGTCTGATCTCTCTGGTGTTTTCACTGTGATGGGTTATGAACCAGGTCTGATCTCTGGTGTTTTCACTGTGATGGGTTACGAACCAGGTCTGATCTCTCTGGTGTTTTCACTGTGATGGGTTATGAACCAGGTCTGATCTCTCTGGTGTTTTCACTGTGATGGGTTATGAACCAGGTCTTCTCTCTGGTGTTTTCACTGTGATGGGTTACGAACCAGGTCTGATCTCTCTGGTGTTTTCACTGTGATGGGTTATGAACCAGGTCTGATCACTCTGGTGTTTTCACTGTGATGGGTTATGAACCAGGTCTGATCTCTCTGGTGTTTCCACTGTGATGGGTTACGAACCAGGTCTGATCTCTCTGGTGTTTTCACTGTGATGGGTTACGAACCAGGTCTGATCTCTCTGGTGTTTTCACTGTGATGGGTTATGAACCAGGTCTGATCTCTCTGGTGTTTTCACTGTGATGGGTTATGAACCAGGTCTGATCTCTGGTGTTTTCACTGTGATGGGTTACGAACCAGGTCTGATCTCTCTGGTGTTTTCACTGTGATGGGTTATGAACCAGGTCTGATCTCTCTGGTGTTTTCACTGTGATGGGTTATGAACCAGGTCTGATCTCTCTGGTGTTTTCACTGTGATGGGTTACCAACCAGGTCTGATCTCTCTGGTGTTTTCACTGTGATGGGTTACGAACCAGGTCTGATCTCGCTGGTGTTTTCACTGTGATGGGTTACGAACCAGGTCTTCTCTCTGGTGTTTTCACTGTGATGGGTTACGAACCAGGTCTGATCTCTCTGGTGTTTTCACTGTGATGGGTTACGAACCAGGTCGTCTCTCTGGTGTTTTCACTGTGATGGGTTACGAACCAGGTCGTCTCTCTGGTGTTTTCACTGTGATGGGTTATGAACCAGGTCTGATCTCTGGTGTTTTCACTGTGATGGGTTACGAACCAGGTCTAATCTCTGGTGTTTTCACTGTGATGGGTTACGAACCAGGTCTGATCTCTATGGTGTTTTCACTGTGATGGGTTACGAACCAGGTCTGATCTCTCTGGTGTTTTCACTGTGATGGGTTATGAACCAGGTCTGATCTCTCTGGTGTTTTCACTGAGATGGGTTACGAACCAGGTCTGATCTCTCTGGTGTTTTCACTGTGATGGGTTACGAACCAGGTCTGATCTCTCTGGTGTTTTCACTGTGATGGGTTATGAACCAGGTCTGATCTCTCTGGTGTTTTCACTGTGATGGGTTACGAACCAGGTCTTCTCTCTGGTGTTTTCACTGTGATGGGTTACGAACCAGGTCTGATCTCTCTGGTGTTTTCACTGTGATGGGTTACGAACCAGGTCTGATCTCTCTGGTGTTTTCACTGTGATGGGTTATGAACCAGGTCTGATCTCTGGTGTTTTCACTGTGATGGGTTATGAACCAGGTCTGATCTCTCTGGTGTTTTCACTGTGATGGGTTATGAACCAGGTCTGATCTCTCTGGTGTTTTCACTGTGATGGGTTATGAACCAGGTCTGATCTCTCTGGTGTTTCCACTGTGATGGGTTATGAACCAGGTCTGATCTCTCTGGTGTTTTCACTGTGATGGGTTACGAACCAGGTCTGATCTCTCTTGTGTTTTCACTGTGATGGGTTATGAACCAGGTCTGATCTCTGGTGTTTTCACTGTGATGGGTTATGAACCAGGTCTGATCTCTCTGGTGTTTTCACTGTGATGGGTTATGAACCATGTCTGATCTCTGGTGTTTTCACTGTGATGGGTTACGAACCAGGTCTGATCTCTCTGGTGTTTTCACTGTGATGGGTTATGAACCAGGTCTGATCTCTCTGGTGTTTTCACTGTGATGGGTTATGAACCAGGTCTGATCTCTCTGGTGTTTTCACTGTGATGGGTTATGAACCAGGTCTGATCTCTCTGGTGTTTTCACTATGATGGGTTATGAACCAGGTCTGATCTCTCTGGTGTTTTCACTGTGATGGGTTATGAACCAGGTCTGATCTCTGGTGTTTTCACTATGATGGGTTACGAACCAGGTCTGATCTCTGGTGTTTTCACTGTGATGGGTTACGAACCAGGTCTGATCTCTATGGTGTTTTCACTGTGATGGGTTACGAACATGGTCTGATCCCTCTGGTGTTTTCACTGTGATGGGTTATGAACCAGGTCTGATCTCTCTGGTGTTTTCACTGTGATGGGTTACGAACCAGGTCTGATCTCTCTGGTGTTTTCACTGTGATGGGTTACGAACCAGGTCTGATCTCTCTGGTGTTTTCACTGTGATGGGTTATGAACCAGGTCTGATCTCTCTGGTGTTTTCACTGTGATGGGTTACGAACCAGGTCTTCTCTCTGGTGTTTTCACTGTGATGGGTTACGAACCAGGTCTGATCTCTCTGGTGTTTTCACTGTGATGGGTTACGAACCAGGTCTGATCTCTCTGGTGTTTTCACTGTGATGGGTTATGAACCAGGTCTGATCTCTGGTGTTTTCACTGTGATGGGTTATGAACCAGGTCTGATCTCTCTGGTGTTTTCACTGTGATGGGTTATGAACCAGGTCTGATCTCTCTGGTGTTTTCACTGTGATGGGTTACGAACCAGGTCTGATCTCTCTGGTGTTTTCACTGTGATGGGTTATGAACCAGGTCTGATCTCTCTGGTGTTTTCACTGTGATGGGTTATGAACCAGGTCTGATCTCTGGTGTTTTCACTGTGATGGGTTATGAACCAGGTCTGATCTCTGGTGTTTTCACTGTGATGGGTTACGAACCAGGTCTTCTCTCTGGTGTTTTCACTGTGATGGGTTACGAACCAGGTCTTCTCTCTGGTGTTTTCACTGTGATGGGTTACGAACCAGGTCTGATCTCTCTGGTGTTTTCACTGTGATGGGTTATGAACCAGGTCTGATCTCTGGTGTTTTCACTGTGATGGGTTACGAACCAGTTCTTCTCTCTGGTGTTTTCACTGTGATGGGTTACGAACCAGGTCTGATCTCTCTGGTGTTTTCACTGTGATGGGTTATGAACCAGGTCTGATCTCTGGTGTTTTCACTGTGATGGGTTACGAACCAGGTCTGATCTCTCTGGTGTTTTCACTGTGATGGGTTATGAACCAGGTCTGATCTCTGGTGTTTTCACTGTGATGGGTTACGAACCAGGTCTGATCTCTGGTGTTTTCACTGTGATGGGTTACGAACCAGGTCTGATCTCTATGGTGTTTTCACTGTGATGGGTTACGAACCAGGTCTGATCTCTCTGGTGTTTTCACTGTGATGGGTTACGAACCAGGTCTGATCTCTCTGGTGTTTTCACTGTGATGGGTTATGAACCAGGTCTGATCTCTGGTGTTTTCACTGTGATGGGTTATGAACCAGGTCTGATCTCTCTGGTGTTTTCACTGTGATGGGTTATGAACCAGGTCTGATCTCTCTGGTGTTTTCACTGTGATGGGTTATGAACCAGGTCTGATCTCTCTGGTGTTTTCACTGTGATGGGTTATGAACCAGGTCTGATCTCTCTGGTGTTTTCACTGTGATGGGTTATGAACCAGGTCTGATCTCTCTGGTGTTTTCACTGTGATGGGTTACGAACCAGGTCTGATCTCTCTGGTGTTTTCACTGTGATGGGTTATGAACCAGGTCTGATCTCTCTGGTGTTTTCACTGTGATGGGTTATGAACCAGGTCTGATCTCTGGTGTTTTCACTGTGATGGGTTATGAACCAGGTCTGATCTCTCTGGTGTTTTCACTGTGATGGGTTATGAACCAGGTCTGATCTCTCTGGTGTTTTCACTGTGATGGGTTATGAACCAGGTCTGATCTCTGGTGTTTTCACTGTGATGGGTTACGAACCAGGTCTGATCTCTCTGGTGTTTTCACTGTGATGGGTTATGAACCAGGTCTGATCTCTCTGGTGTTTTCACTGTGATGGGTTATGAACCAGGTCTTCTCTCTGGTGTTTTCACTGTGATGGGTTACGAACCAGGTCTGATCTCTCTGGTGTTTTCACTGTGATGGGTTATGAACCAGGTCTGATCACTCTGGTGTTTTCACTGTGATGGGTTATGAACCAGGTCTGATCTCTCTGGTGTTTCCACTGTGATGGGTTACGAACCAGGTCTGATCTCTCTGGTGTTTTCACTGTGATGGGTTACGAACCAGGTCTGATCTCTCTGGTGTTTTCACTGTGATGGGTTATGAACCAGGTCTGATCTCTCTGGTGTTTTCACTGTGATGGGTTATGAACCAGGTCTGATCTCTGGTGTTTTCACTGTGATGGGTTACGAACCAGGTCTGATCTCTCTGGTGTTTTCACTGTGATGGGTTATGAACCAGGTCTGATCTCTCTGGTGTTTTCACTGTGATGGGTTATGAACCAGGTCTGATCTCTCTGGTGTTTTCACTGTGATGGGTTACCAACCAGGTCTGATCTCTCTGGTGTTTTCACTGTGATGGGTTACGAACCAGGTCTGATCTCGCTGGTGTTTTCACTGTGATGGGTTACGAACCAGGTCTTCTCTCTGGTGTTTTCACTGTGATGGGTTACGAACCAGGTCTGATCTCTCTGGTGTTTTCACTGTGATGGGTTACGAACCAGGTCGTCTCTCTGGTGTTTTCACTGTGATGGGTTACGAACCAGGTCGTCTCTCTGGTGTTTTCACTGTGATGGGTTATGAACCAGGTCTGATCTCTGGTGTTTTCACTGTGATGGGTTACGAACCAGGTCTAATCTCTGGTGTTTTCACTGTGATGGGTTACGAACCAGGTCTGATCTCTATGGTGTTTTCACTGTGATGGGTTACGAACCAGGTCTGATCTCTCTGGTGTTTTCACTGTGATGGGTTACCAACCAGGTCTGATCTCTCTGGTGTTTTCACTGTGATGGGTTACGAACCAGGTCTGATCTCGCTGGTGTTTTCACTGTGATGGGTTACGAACCAGGTCTTCTCTCTGGTGTTTTCACTGTGATGGGTTACGAACCAGGTCTGATCTCTCTGGTGTTTTCACTGTGATGGGTTACGAACCAGGTCGTCTCTCTGGTGTTTTCACTGTGATGGGTTACGAACCAGGTCGTCTCTCTGGTGTTTTCACTGTGATGGGTTATGAACCAGGTCTGATCTCTGGTGTTTTCACTGTGATGGGTTACGAACCAGGTCTAATCTCTGGTGTTTTCACTGTGATGGGTTACGAACCAGGTCTGATCTCTATGGTGTTTTCACTGTGATGGGTTACGAACCAGGTCTGATCTCTCTGGTGTTTTCACTGTGATGGGTTATGAACCAGGTCTGATCTCTCTGGTGTTTTCACTGAGATGGGTTACGAACCAGGTCTGATCTCTCTGGTGTTTTCACTGTGATGGGTTACGAACCAGGTCTGATCTCTCTGGTGTTTTCACTGTGATGGGTTATGAACCAGGTCTGATCTCTCTGGTGTTTTCACTGTGATGGGTTACGAACCAGGTCTTCTCTCTGGTGTTTTCACTGTGATGGGTTACGAACCAGGTCTGATCTCTCTGGTGTTTTCACTGTGATGGGTTACGAACCAGGTCTGATCTCTCTGGTGTTTTCACTGTGATGGGTTATGAACCAGGTCTGATCTCTGGTGTTTTCACTGTGATGGGTTATGAACCAGGTCTGATCTCTCTGGTGTTTTCACTGTGATGGGTTATGAACCAGGTCTGATCTCTCTGGTGTTTTCACTGTGATGGGTTATGAACCAGGTCTGATCTCTCTGGTGTTTCCACTGTGATGGGTTATGAACCAGGTCTGATCTCTCTGGTGTTTTCACTGTGATGGGTTACGAACCAGGTCTGATCTCTCTGGTGTTTTCACTGTGATGGGTTATGAACCAGGTCTGATCTCTGGTGTTTTCACTGTGATGGGTTATGAACCAGGTCTGATCTCTCTGGTGTTTTCACTGTGATGGGTTATGAACCATGTCTGATCTCTGGTGTTTTCACTGTGATGGGTTACGAACCAGGTCTGATCTCTCTGGTGTTTTCACTGTGATGGGTTATGAACCAGGTCTGATCTCTCTGGTGTTTTCACTGTGATGGGTTATGAACCAGGTCTGATCTCTCTGGTGTTTTCACTGTGATGGGTTATGAACCAGGTCTGATCTCTCTGGTGTTTTCACTATGATGGGTTATGAACCAGGTCTGATCTCTCTGGTGTTTTCACTGTGATGGGTTATGAACCAGGTCTGATCTCTGGTGTTTTCACTATGATGGGTTACGAACCAGGTCTGATCTCTGGTGTTTTCACTGTGATGGGTTACGAACCAGGTCTGATCTCTATGGTGTTTTCACTGTGATGGGTTACGAACATGGTCTGATCCCTCTGGTGTTTTCACTGTGATGGGTTATGAACCAGGTCTGATCTCTCTGGTGTTTTCACTGTGATGGGTTACGAACCAGGTCTGATCTCTCTGGTGTTTTCACTGTGATGGGTTACGAACCAGGTCTGATCTCTCTGGTGTTTTCACTGTGATGGGTTATGAACCAGGTCTGATCTCTCTGGTGTTTTCACTGTGATGGGTTACGAACCAGGTCTTCTCTCTGGTGTTTTCACTGTGATGGGTTACGAACCAGGTCTGATCTCTCTGGTGTTTTCACTGTGATGGGTTACGAACCAGGTCTGATCTCTCTGGTGTTTTCACTGTGATGGGTTATGAACCAGGTCTGATCTCTGGTGTTTTCACTGTGATGGGTTATGAACCAGGTCTGATCTCTCTGGTGTTTTCACTGTGATGGGTTATGAACCAGGTCTGATCTCTCTGGTGTTTTCACTGTGATGGGTTACGAACCAGGTCTGATCTCTCTGGTGTTTTCACTGTGATGGGTTATGAACCAGGTCTGATCTCTCTGGTGTTTTCACTGTGATGGGTTATGAACCAGGTCTGATCTCTGGTGTTTTCACTGTGATGGGTTATGAACCAGGTCTGATCTCTGGTGTTTTCACTGTGATGGGTTACGAACCAGGTCTTCTCTCTGGTGTTTTCACTGTGATGGGTTACGAACCAGGTCTTCTCTCTGGTGTTTTCACTGTGATGGGTTACGAACCAGGTCTGATCTCTCTGGTGTTTTCACTGTGATGGGTTATGAACCAGGTCTGATCTCTGGTGTTTTCACTGTGATGGGTTACGAACCAGTTCTTCTCTCTGGTGTTTTCACTGTGATGGGTTACGAACCAGGTCTGATCTCTCTGGTGTTTTCACTGTGATGGGTTATGAACCAGGTCTGATCTCTGGTGTTTTCACTGTGATGGGTTACGAACCAGGTCTGATCTCTCTGGTGTTTTCACTGTGATGGGTTATGAACCAGGTCTGATCTCTGGTGTTTTCACTGTGATGGGTTACGAACCAGGTCTGATCTCTGGTGTTTTCACTGTGATGGGTTACGAACCAGGTCTGATCTCTATGGTGTTTTCACTGTGATGGGTTACGAACCAGGTCTGATCTCTCTGGTGTTTTCACTGTGATGGGTTACGAACCAGGTCTGATCTCTCTGGTGTTTTCACTGTGATGGGTTATGAACCAGGTCTGATCTCTGGTGTTTTCACTGTGATGGGTTATGAACCAGGTCTGATCTCTCTGGTGTTTTCACTGTGATGGGTTATGAACCAGGTCTGATCTCTCTGGTGTTTTCACTGTGATGGGTTATGAACCAGGTCTGATCTCTCTGGTGTTTTCACTGTGATGGGTTATGAACCAGGTCTGATCTCTCTGGTGTTTTCACTGTGATGGGTTATGAACCAGGTCTGATCTCTCTGGTGTTTTCACTGTGATGGGTTACGAACCAGGTCTGATCTCTCTGGTGTTTTCACTGTGATGGGTTATGAACCAGGTCTGATCTCTCTGGTGTTTTCACTGTGATGGGTTATGAACCAGGTCTGATCTCTGGTGTTTTCACTGTGATGGGTTATGAACCAGGTCTGATCTCTCTGGTGTTTTCACTGTGATGGGTTATGAACCAGGTCTGATCTCTCTGGTGTTTTCACTGTGATGGGTTATGAACCAGGTCTGATCTCTGGTGTTTTCACTGTGATGGGTTACGAACCAGGTCTGATCTCTCTGGTGTTTTCACTGTGATGGGTTATGAACCAGGTCTGATCTCTCTGGTGTTTTCACTGTGATGGGTTATGAACCAGGTCTTCTCTCTGGTGTTTTCACTGTGATGGGTTACGAACCAGGTCTGATCTCTCTGGTGTTTTCACTGTGATGGGTTATGAACCAGGTCTGATCACTCTGGTGTTTTCACTGTGATGGGTTATGAACCAGGTCTGATCTCTCTGGTGTTTCCACTGTGATGGGTTACGAACCAGGTCTGATCTCTCTGGTGTTTTCACTGTGATGGGTTACGAACCAGGTCTGATCTCTCTGGTGTTTTCACTGTGATGGGTTATGAACCAGGTCTGATCTCTCTGGTGTTTTCACTGTGATGGGTTATGAACCAGGTCTGATCTCTGGTGTTTTCACTGTGATGGGTTACGAACCAGGTCTGATCTCTCTGGTGTTTTCACTGTGATGGGTTATGAACCAGGTCTGATCTCTCTGGTGTTTTCACTGTGATGGGTTATGAACCAGGTCTGATCTCTCTGGTGTTTTCACTGTGATGGGTTACCAACCAGGTCTGATCTCTCTGGTGTTTTCACTGTGATGGGTTACGAACCAGGTCTGATCTCGCTGGTGTTTTCACTGTGATGGGTTACGAACCAGGTCTTCTCTCTGGTGTTTTCACTGTGATGGGTTACGAACCAGGTCTGATCTCTCTGGTGTTTTCACTGTGATGGGTTACGAACCAGGTCGTCTCTCTGGTGTTTTCACTGTGATGGGTTACGAACCAGGTCGTCTCTCTGGTGTTTTCACTGTGATGGGTTATGAACCAGGTCTGATCTCTGGTGTTTTCACTGTGATGGGTTACGAACCAGGTCTAATCTCTGGTGTTTTCACTGTGATGGGTTACGAACCAGGTCTGATCTCTATGGTGTTTTCACTGTGATGGGTTACGAACCAGGTCTGATCTCTCTGGTGTTTTCACTGTGATGGGTTATGAACCAGGTCTGATCTCTCTGGTGTTTTCACTGAGATGGGTTACGAACCAGGTCTGATCTCTCTGGTGTTTTCACTGTGATGGGTTACGAACCAGGTCTGATCTCTCTGGTGTTTTCACTGTGATGGGTTATGAACCAGGTCTGATCTCTCTGGTGTTTTCACTGTGATGGGTTACGAACCAGGTCTTCTCTCTGGTGTTTTCACTGTGATGGGTTACGAACCAGGTCTGATCTCTCTGGTGTTTTCACTGTGATGGGTTACGAACCAGGTCTGATCTCTCTGGTGTTTTCACTGTGATGGGTTATGAACCAGGTCTGATCTCTGGTGTTTTCACTGTGATGGGTTATGAACCAGGTCTGATCTCTCTGGTGTTTTCACTGTGATGGGTTATGAACCAGGTCTGATCTCTCTGGTGTTTTCACTGTGATGGGTTATGAACCAGGTCTGATCTCTCTGGTGTTTCCACTGTGATGGGTTATGAACCAGGTCTGATCTCTCTGGTGTTTTCACTGTGATGGGTTACGAACCAGGTCTGATCTCTCTGGTGTTTTCACTGTGATGGGTTATGAACCAGGTCTGATCTCTGGTGTTTTCACTGTGATGGGTTATGAACCAGGTCTGATCTCTCTGGTGTTTTCACTGTGATGGGTTATGAACCATGTCTGATCTCTGGTGTTTTCACTGTGATGGGTTACGAACCAGGTCTGATCTCTCTGGTGTTTTCACTGTGATGGGTTATGAACCAGGTCTGATCTCTCTGGTGTTTTCACTGTGATGGGTTATGAACCAGGTCTGATCTCTCTGGTGTTTTCACTGTGATGGGTTATGAACCAGGTCTGATCTCTCTGGTGTTTTCACTATGATGGGTTATGAACCAGGTCTGATCTCTCTGGTGTTTTCACTGTGATGGGTTATGAACCAGGTCTGATCTCTGGTGTTTTCACTATGATGGGTTACGAACCAGGTCTGATCTCTGGTGTTTTCACTGTGATGGGTTACGAACCAGGTCTGATCTCTATGGTGTTTTCACTGTGATGGGTTACGAACATGGTCTGATCCCTCTGGTGTTTTCACTGTGATGGGTTATGAACCAGGTCTGATCTCTCTGGTGTTTTCACTGTGATGGGTTACGAACCAGGTCTGATCTCTCTGGTGTTTTCACTGTGATGGGTTACGAACCAGGTCTGATCTCTCTGGTGTTTTCACTGTGATGGGTTATGAACCAGGTCTGATCTCTCTGGTGTTTTCACTGTGATGGGTTACGAACCAGGTCTTCTCTCTGGTGTTTTCACTGTGATGGGTTACGAACCAGGTCTGATCTCTCTGGTGTTTTCACTGTGATGGGTTACGAACCAGGTCTGATCTCTCTGGTGTTTTCACTGTGATGGGTTATGAACCAGGTCTGATCTCTGGTGTTTTCACTGTGATGGGTTATGAACCAGGTCTGATCTCTCTGGTGTTTTCACTGTGATGGGTTATGAACCAGGTCTGATCTCTCTGGTGTTTTCACTGTGATGGGTTACGAACCAGGTCTGATCTCTCTGGTGTTTTCACTGTGATGGGTTATGAACCAGGTCTGATCTCTCTGGTGTTTTCACTGTGATGGGTTATGAACCAGGTCTGATCTCTGGTGTTTTCACTGTGATGGGTTATGAACCAGGTCTGATCTCTCTGGTGTTTTCACTGTGATGGGTTATGAACCAGGTCTGATCTCTCTGGTGTTTTCACTGTGATGGGTTATGAACCAGGTCTGATCTCTGGTGTTTTCACTGTGATGGGTTACGAACCAGGTCTGATCTCTCTGGTGTTTTCACTGTGATGGGTTATGAACCAGGTCTGATCTCTCTGGTGTTTTCACTGTGATGGGTTATGAACCAGGTCTGATCTCTCTGGTGTTTTCACTGTGATGGGTTACGAACCAGGTCTGATCTCTCTGGTGTTTTCACTGTGATGGGTTATGAACCAGGTCTGATCTCTCTGGTGTTTTCACTGTGATGGGTTACGAACCAGGTCTTCTCTCTGGTGTTTTCACTGTGATGGGTTACGAACCAGGTCTGATCTCTCTGGTGTTTTCACTGTGATGGGTTACGAACCAGGTCTGATCTCTCTGGTGTTTTCACTGTGATGGGTTATGAACCAGGTCTGATCTCTGGTGTTTTCACTGTGATGGGTTATGAACCAGGTCTGATCTCTCTGGTGTTTTCACTGTGATGGGTTATGAACCAGGTCTGATCTCTCTGGTGTTTTCACTGTGATGGGTTACGAACCAGGTCTGATCTCTCTGGTGTTTTCACTGTGATGGGTTATGAACCAGGTCTGATCTCTCTGGTGTTTTCACTGTGATGGGTTATGAACCAGGTCTGATCTCTGGTGTTTTCACTGTGATGGGTTATGAACCAGGTCTGATCTCTCTGGTGTTTTCACTGTGATGGGTTATGAACCAGGTCTGATCTCTCTGGTGTTTTCACTGTGATGGGTTATGAACCAGGTCTGATCTCTGGTGTTTTCACTGTGATGGGTTACGAACCAGGTCTGATCTCTCTGGTGTTTTCACTGTGATGGGTTATGAACCAGGTCTGATCTCTCTGGTGTTTTCACTGTGATGGGTTATGAACCAGGTCTTCTCTCTGGTGTTTTCACTGTGATGGGTTACAAACCAGGTCTGATCTCTCTGGTGTTTTCACTGTGATGGGTTATGAACCAGGTCTGATCACTCTGGTGTTTTCACTGTGATGGGTTATGAACCAGGTCTGATCTCTCTGGTGTTTCCACTGTGATGGGTTATGAACCAGGTCTGATCTCTCTGGTGTTTTCACTGTGATGGGTTACGAACCAGGTCTGATCTCTCTGGTGTTTTCACTGTGATGGGTTATGAACCAGGTCTGATCTCTCTGGTGTTTTCACTGTGATGGGTTAAGTAACCAGGTCTGATCTCTGGTGTTTTCACTGTGATGGGTTACGAACCAGGTCTGATCTCTCGGGTGTTTTCACTGTGATGGGTTATGAACCAGGTCTGATCTCTCTGGTCTTTTCACTGTGATGGGTTATGAACCAGGTCTGATCTCTCTGGTGTTTTCACTGTGATGGGTTACGAACCAGGTCTGATCTCTCTGGTGTTTTCACTGTGATGGGTTACGAACCAGGTCTGATCTCTCTGGTGTTTTCACTGTGATGGGTTACGAACCAGGTCTTCTCTCTGGTGTTTTCACTGTGATGGGTTACGAACCAGGTCTGATCTCTCTGGTGTTTTCACTGTGATGGGTTACGAACCAGGTCGTCTCTCTGGTGTTTTCACTGTGATGGGTTACGAACCAGGTCGTCTCTCTGGTGTTTTCACTGTGATGGGTTACGAACCAGGTCTGATCTCTCTGGTGTTTTCACTGTGATGGGTTATGAACCAGGTCTGATCTCTCTGGTGTTTTCACTGTGATGGGTTATGAACCAGGTCTGATCTCTGGTGTTTTCACTATGATGGGTTATGAACCAGGTCTGATCTCTGGTGTTTTCACTGTGATGGGTTACGAACCAGGTCTGATCTCTCTGGTGTTTTCACTGTGATGGGTTATGAACCAGGTCTTCTCTCTGGTGTTTTCACTGTGATGGGTTACGAACCAGGTCTGATCTCTCTGGTGTTTTCACTGTGATGGGTTATGAACCAGGTCTGATCTCTGGTGTTTTCACTGTGATGGGTTACGAACCAGGTCTGATCTCTGGTGTTTTCACTGTGATGGGTTACGAACCAGGTCTGATCTCTATGGTGTTTTCACTGTGATGGGTTACGAACCAGGTCTGATCTCTCTGGTGTTTTCACTGTGATGGGTTATGAACCAGGTCTGATCTCTCTGGTGTTTTCACTGTGATGGGTTACGAACCAGGTCTGATCTCTCTGGTGTTTTCACTGTGATGGGTTACGAACCAGGTCTGATCTCTCTGGTGTTTTCACTGTGATGGGTTACGAACCAGGTCTTCTCTCTGGTGTTTTCACTGTGATGGGTTACGAACCAGGTCTGATCTCTCTGGTGTTTTCACTGTGATGGGTTACGAACCAGGTCTGATCTCTCTGGTGTTTTCACTGTGATGGGTTATGAACCAGGTCTTCTCTCTGGTGTTTTCACTGTGATGGGTTACGAACCAGGTCGTCTCTCTGGTGTTTTCACTGTGATGGGTTACGAACCAGGTCTGATCTCTCTGGTGTTTTCACTGTGATGGGTTACGAACCAGGTCGTCTCTCTGGTGTTTTCACTGTGATGGGTTACGAACCAGGTCTGATCTCTCTGGTGTTTTCACTGTGATGGGTTATGAACCAGGTCTGATCTCTCTGGTGTTTTCACTGTGATGGGTTATGAACCAGGTCTGATCTCTGGTGTTTTCACTATGATGGGTTATGAACCAGGTCTGATCTCTGGTGTTTTCACTGTGATGGGTTACGAACCAGGTCTGATCTCTCTGGTGTTTTCACTGTGATGGGTTATGAACCAGGTCGTCTCTCTGGTGTTTTCACTGTGATGGGTTACGAACCAGGTCTGATCTCTCTGGTGTTTTCACTGTGATGGGTTATGAACCAGGTCTGATCTCTGGTGTTTTCACTGTGATGGGTTACGAACCAGGTCTGATCTCTGGTGTTTTCACTGTGATGGGTTACGAACCAGGTCTGATCTCTCTGGTGTTTTCACTGTGATGGGTTACGAACCAGGTCTGATCTCTCTGGTGTTTTCACTGTGATGGGTTACGAACCAGGTCTGATCTCTCTGGTGTTTTCACTGTGATGGGTTACGAACCAGGTCTGATCTCTCTGGTGTTTTCACTGTGATGGGTTATGAACCAGGTCTGATCTCTCTGGTGTTTTCACTGTGATGGGTTACGAACCAGGTCTGATCTCTCTGGTGTTTTCACTGTGATGGGTTACGAACCAGGTCTTCTCTCTGGTGTTTTCACTGTGATGGGTTACGAACCAGGTCTGATCTCTCTGGTGTTTTCACTGTGATGGGTTACGAACCAGGTCGTCTCTCTGGTGTTTTCACTGTGATGGGTTACGAACCAGGTCGTCTCTCTGGTGTTTTCACTGTGATGGGTTACGAACCAGGTCTGATCTCTCTGGTGTTTTCACTGTGATGGGTTATGAACCAGGTCTGATCTCTCTGGTGTTTTCACTGTGATGGGTTATGAACCAGGTATGATCTCTCTGGTGTTTTCACTGTGATGGGTTATGAACCAGGTATGATCTCTCTGGTGTTTTCACTGTGATGGGTTATGAACCAGGTCTGATCTCTGGTGTTTTCACTGTGATGGGTTACGAACCAGGTCTGATCTCTATGGTGTTTTCACTGTGATGGGTTACGAACCAGGTCTGATCTCTCTGGTGTTTTCACTGTGATGGGTTACGAACCAGGTCTTCTCTCTGGTGTTTTCACTGTGATGGGTTACTAACCAGGTCTGATCTCTCTGGTGTTTTCACTGTGATGGGTTATGAACCAGGTCTGATCTCTCTGGTGTTTTCACTGTGATGGGTTACGAACCAGGTCTGATCTCTCTGGTGTTTTCACTGTGATGGGTTACGAACCAGGTCTGATCTCTCTGGTGTTTTCACTGTGATGGGTTACGAACCAGGTCTGATCTCTCTGGTGTTTTCACTGTGATGGGTTATGAACCAGGTCTGATCTCTCTGGTGTTTTCACTGTGATGGGTTACGAACCAGGTCGTCTCTCTGGTGTTTTCACTGTGATGGGTTATGAACCAGGTCTGATCTCTCTGGTGTTTTCACTGTGATGGGTTATGAACCAGGTCTGATCTCTCTGGTGTTTTCACTGTGATGGATTACGAACCAGGTCTGATCTCTCTGGTGTTTTCACTGTGATGGGTTACGAACCAGGTCTGATCTCTGGTGTTTTCACTGTGATGGGTTACGAACCAGGTCTGATCTCTCTGGTGTTTTCACTGTGATGGGTTATGAACCAGGTCTGATCTCTCTGGTGTTTTCACTGTGATGGGTTACGAACCAGGTCTGATCTCTCTGGTGTTTTCACTGTGATGGGTTACGAACCAGGTCTTCTCTCTGGTGTTTTCACTGTGATGGGTTACGAACCAGGTCTGATCTCTCTGGTGTTTTCACTGTGATGGGTTACGAACCAGGTCGTCTCTCTGGTGTTTTCACTGTGATGGGTTACGAACCAGGTCTGATCTCTCTGGTGTTTTCACTGTGATGGGTTATGAACCAGGTCTGATCTCTCTGGTGTTTTCACTGTGATGGGTTATGAACCAGGTCTGATCTCTCTGGTGTTTTCACTGTGATGGGTTATGAACCAGGTCTGATCTCTGGTGTTTTCACTGTGATGGGTTATGAACCAGGTCTGATCTCTCTGGTGTTTCCACTGTGATGGGTTATGAACCAGGTCTGATCTCTGGTGTTTTCACTGTGATGGGTTATGAACCAGGTCTGATCTCTATGGTGTTTTCACTGTGATGGGTTACGAACCAGGTCTGATCTCTCTGGTGTTTTCACTGTGATGGGTTACGAACCAGGTCTTCTCTCTGGTGTTTTCACTGTGATGGGTTACGAACCAGGTCTGATCTCTCTGGTGTTTTCACTGTGATGGGTTATGAACCAGGTCTGATCTCTCTGGTGTTTTCACTGTGATGGGTTACGAACCAGGTCTTCTCTCTGGTGTTTTCACTGTGATGGGTTACGAACCAGGTCTTCTCTCTGGTGTTTTCACTGTGATGGGTTACTAACCAGGTCTGATCTCTCTGGTGTTTTCACTGTGATGGGTTATGAACCAGGTCTGATCTCTCTGGTGTTTTCACTGTGATGGGTTACGAACCAGGTCTGATCTCTCTGGTGTTTTCACTGTGATGGGTTACGAACCAGGTCTTCTCTCTGGTGTTTTCACTGTGATGGGTTACGAACCAGGTCTGATCTCTCTGGTGTTTTCACTGTGATGGGTTATGAACCAGGTCTGATCTCTCTGGTGTTTTCACTGTGATGGGTTACGAACCAGGTCGTCTCTCTGGTGTTTTCACTGTGATGGGTTATGAACCAGGTCTGATCTCTCTGGTGTTTTCACTGTGATGGGTTATGAACCAGGTCTGATCTCTCTGGTGTTTTCACTGTGATGGATTACGAACCAGGTCTGATCTCTCTGGTGTTTTCACTGTGATGGGTTACGAACCAGGTCTGATCTCTGGTGTTTTCACTGTGATGGGTTATGAACCAGGTCTGATCTCTCTGGTGTTTTCACTGTGATGGGTTACGAACCAGGTCTGATCTCTCTGGTGTTTTCACTGTGATGGGTTACGAACCAGGTCGTCTCTCTGGTGTTTTCACTGTGATGGGTTACGAACCAGGTCTGATCTCTCTGGTGTTTTCACTGTGATGGGTTATGAACCAGGTCTGATCTCTCTGGTGTTTTCACTGTGATGGGTTATGAACCAGGTCTGATCTCTCTGGTGTTTTCACTGTGATGGGTTATGAACCAGGTCTGATGTCTGGTGTTTTCACTGTGATGGGTTATGAACCAGGTCTGATCTCTCTGGTGTTTCCACTGTGATGGGTTATGAACCAGGTCTGATCTCTGGTGTTTTCACTGTGATGGGTTATGAACCAGGTCTGATCTCTCTGGTGTTTTCACTGTGATGGGTTACGAACCAGGTCTGATCTCTCTGGTGTTTTCACTGTGATGGGTTACGAACCAGGTCTTCTCTCTGGTGTTTTCACTGTGATGGGTTACGAACCAGGTCTGATCTCTCTGGTGTTTTCACTGTGATGGGTTATGAACCAGGTCTGATCTCTCTGGTGTTTTCACTGTGATGGGTTACGAACCAGGTCTTCTCTCTGGTGTTTTCACTGTGATGGGTTACGAACCAGGTCTTCTCTCTGGTGTTTTCACTGTGATGGGTTACTAACCAGGTCTGATCTCTCTGGTGTTTTCACTGTGATGGGTTATGAACCAGGTCTGATCTCTCTGGTGTTTTCACTGTGATGGGTTACGAACCAGGTCTGATCTCTCTGGTGTTTTCACTGTGATGGGTTACGAACCAGGTCTTCTCTCTGGTGTTTTCACTGTGATGGGTTACGAACCAGGTCTGATCTCTCTGGTGTTTTCACTGTGATGGGTTATGAACCAGGTCTGATCTCTCTGGTGTTTTCACTGTGATGGGTTACGAACCAGGTCGTCTCTCTGGTGTTTTCACTGTGATGGGTTATGAACCAGGTCTGATCTCTCTGGTGTTTTCACTGTGATGGGTTATGAACCAGGTCTGATCTCTCTGGTGTTTTCACTGTGATGGATTACGAACCAGGTCTGATCTCTCTGGTGTTTTCACTGTGATGGGTTACGAACCAGGTCTGATCTCTGGTGTTTTCACTGTGATGGGTTATGAACCAGGTCTGATCTCTCTGGTGTTTTCACTGTGATGGGTTACGAACCAGGTCTGATCTCTCTGGTGTTTTCACTGTGATGGGTTACGAACCAGGTCGTCTCTCTGGTGTTTTCACTGTGATGGGTTACGAACCAGGTCTGATCTCTCTGGTGTTTTCACTGTGATGGGTTATGAACCAGGTCTGATCTCTCTGGTGTTTTCACTGTAATGGGTTATGAACCAGGTCTGATCTCTCTGGTGTTTTCACTGTGATGGGTTATGAACCAGGTCTGATGTCTGGTGTTTTCACTGTGATGGGTTATGAACCAGGTCTGATCTCTCTGGTGTTTCCACTGTGATGGGTTATGAACCAGGTCTGATCTCTGGTGTTTTCACTGTGATGGGTTATGAACCAGGTCTGATCTCTCTGGTGTTTTCACTGTGATGGGTTACGAACCAGGTCTGATCTCTCTGGTGTTTTCACTGTGATGGGTTACGAACCAGGTCTTCTCTCTGGTGTTTTCACTGTGATGGGTTACGAACCAGGTCTGATCTCTCTGGTGTTTTCACTGTGATGGGTTATGAACCAGGTCTGATCTCTCTGGTGTTTTCACTGTGATGGGTTACGAACCAGGTCTTCTCTCTGGTGTTTTCACTGTGATGGGTTACGAACCAGGTCTGATCTCTCTGGTGTTTTCACTGTGATGGGTTACGAACCAGGTCGTCTCTCTGGTGTTTTCACTGTGATGGGTTACGAACCAGGTCGTCTCTCTGGTGTTTTCACTGTGATGGGTTACGAACCAGGTCTGATCTCTCTGGTGTTTTCACTGTGATGGGTTATGAACCAGGTCTGATCTCTCTGGTGTTTTCACTGTGATGGGTTATGAACCAGGTCTGATCTCTCTGGTGTTTTCACTGTGATGGGTTATGAACCAGGTCTGATCTCTGGTGTTTTCACTGTGATGGGTTATGAACCAGGTCTGATCTCTCTGGTGTTTCCACTGTGATGGGTTATGAACCAGGTCTGATCTCTGGTGTTTTCACTGTGATGGGTTATGAACCAGGTCTGATCTCTATGGTGTTTTCACTGTGATGGGTTACGAACCAGGTCTGATCTCTCTGGTGTTTTCACTGTGATGGGTTACGAACCAGGTCTTCTCTCTGGTGTTTTCACTGTGATGGGTTACGAACCAGGTCTGATCTCTCTGGTGTTTTCACTGTGATGGGTTATGAACCAGGTCTGATCTCTCTGGTGTTTTCACTGTGATGGGTTACGAACCAGGTCTTCTCTCTGGTGTTTTCACTGTGATGGGTTACGAACCAGGTCTGATCTCTCTGGTGTTTTCACTGTGATGGGTTATGAACCAGGTCTGATCTCTCTGGTGTTTTCACTGTGATGGGTTACGAACCAGGTCTGATCTCTCTGGTGTTTTCACTGTGATGGGTTATGAACCAGGTCTGATCTCTCTGGTGTTTTCACTGTGATGGGTTACGAACCAGGTCTTCTCTCTGGTGTTTTCACTGTGATGGGTTACGAACCAGGTCTGATCTCTCTGGTGTTTTCACTGTGATGGGTTACGAACCAAGTTTTCTCACTGTGCCATTCTGTGTTGTTGATGGGTCGCTGGGTTAGCTTGATAGACAGGTTTAATTTGTCGCTGTGGCTTCTTTATAGAAGTTTCCTTGTATTTGTCCTCTGGCCCACATTAAATCAGAGGCATAGGCTTTATGGTGTTATATATGAGAGAATCACTCTGTAGTGATTCATATGAGAGAATCACTCTGTAGTGATTCATATGAGAGAATCACTCTGTAGTGTTTCATATGAGAGAGAATCACTCTGTAATGTTTCATATGAGAGAGAATCACTCTGTAATGTTTCATAGGAGAGTGAATCACTCTGTAATGTTTCATAGGAGAGAGAATCACTCTGTAATGTTTCATAGGAGAGAGAATCACTCTGTAATGTTTCATCTGACAGAATCACTCTGTAATGTTTCACAGGAGAGAGAATCACTCTGTAATGTTTCATATGACAGAATCACTCTGTAATGTTTCATAGGAGATAATCACTCTGTAATGTTTCATAGGAGAGAGAATCACTCTGTAGTGTTTCATAGGAGAGTGAATCACTCTGTAATGTTTCATAGGAGAGAGAATCACTCTGTAATGTTTCATATGACAGAATCACTCTGTAATGTTTCATAGGAGATAATCACTCTGTAATGTTTCATAGGAGAGAGAATCACTCTGTAGTGTTTCATAGGAGAGTGAATCACTCTGTAATGTTTCATAGGAGAGAGAATCACTCTGTAATGTTTCATAGGAGAGAGAATCACTCTGTAATGTTTCATCTGACAGAATCACTCTGTAATGTTTCATAGGAGAGAGAATCACTCTGTAGTGTTTCATAGGAGAGAGAATCACTCTGTAATGTTTCATATGACAGAATCACTCTGTAATGTCTCATATGAGAGAGAATCACTCTGTAATGTTTCATATGACAGAATCACTCTGTAATGTTTCATAGGAGATAATCACTCTGTAATGTTTCATATGAGAGATAATGTAGGTTAAAGATCAAACCAAAACTGTAGAAAACATGTAATATTTGGATTCATTTGGATAAAGTTAAAGCGACGCCCACAATCATTATCTCGTCTTGTTGACCAATTCCTCACTACGTTCTGAAGAGGAAAGCCCGCATTGTGTGCCAATATCAACAATCTTGAACAATGTGAAAAACATAATTATTCACCAGTAGCACCTAGTAATTGTGATTCACCTTCCTAAAAAAAACTAGATGTGGGTAAACTGTTTAGGTTCCAATAACAATCTGATTCAGGCTGTTTCACTTGGCTTTATTATGAACCTCAGAAAACAAGAAAAGGATTAAAACAGTTGAACCAGGAGGAGCAGGAAAATAACAAGTCAGAAAAACAAAACTCTTCCCTGTGCACGGTGGAGGAGGAGAGAGGAGGTGGAGGAGGAGAGAGGAGGTAGAGGAGGTGGAGGAGGAGAGAGGAGGTGGAGTGGAGATAGAGGAGGTGGAGTGGCGATAGAGGAGGTGGAGGAGGAGAGAGGAGGTAGAGTGGAGATAGAGGAGGTGGAGGAGGAGAGAGGAGGTAGAGGAGGAGAGAGGAGGTAGAGGAGGAGAGAGGAGGTAGAGTGGAGATAGAGGAGGTGGAGGAGGAGAGAGGAGGTAGAGGAGGTAGAGTGGAGATAGAGGAGGTAGAGGAGGAGAGAGGAGGTGGAGTGGAGATAGAGGAGGAGGAGGAGAGAGGAGGTGGAGGAGGAGAGAGGAGGTAGAGGAGGAGAGAGGAGGTAGAGGAGGAGAGAGGAGGTAGAGTGGAGATAGAGGAGGTGGAGGAGGAGAGAGGAGGTAGAGGAGGAGAGAGGAGGTGGAGGAGGAGATAGACGAGGTGGAGTGGAGATAGAGGAGGTGGAGGAGGAGAGAGGAGGTAGAGGAGGAGAGAGGAGGTGGAGGAGGAGAGAGGAGGTGGAGTGGAGATAGAGGAGGAGAGAGGAGGTGGAGGAGGAGAGAGGAGGTAGAGGAGGTGGAGTGGAGATAGAGGAGGTAGAGGAGGAGAGAGGAGGTGGAGTGGAGATAGAGGAGGTGGAGTGGAGATAGAGGAGGTGGAGTGGAGATAGAGGAGGTAGAGGAGGAGAGAGGAGGTGGAGTGGAGATAGAGGAGGTGGAGGAGGAGAGAGGAGGTAGAGGAGGAGAGAGGAGGTGGAGTGGAGATAGAGGAGGTGGAGTGGAGATAGAGGAGGAGAGAGGAGGTGGAGTGGAGATAGAGGAGGTGGAGGAGGAAAGAGGAAGTGGAGGAGGAGAGAGGAGGTAGAGGAGGAGAGAGGAGGTGGAGTGGAGAGAGGAGGTGGAGGAGGAGAGAGGAGGTGGAGGAGGAGAGAGGAGGTGGAGGAGTAGAGAGGAGGTGGAGGAGGAGAGAGGAGGTAGAGTGGAGATAGAGGAGGTAGAGTGGAGATAGAGGAGGTAGAGTGGAGATAGAGGAGGTAGAGTGGAGATAGAGGAGGTAGAGTGGAGATAGAGGAGGTAGAGTGGAGATAGAGGAGGTGGAGGAGGAGGTGGAGTGGAGTTAGAGGAGGTGGAGTGGAGATAGAGGAGGTAGAGTGGAGATAGAGGAGGTAGAGTGGTGGAGGAGGGGGGTGGAGGTGGTGGTGGAGGTAGAGTGGAGGTGGAGGTGGAGGTAGAGTGGAGGTGGAGGTGGAGTGGAGGTGGAGTGGAGGTAGAGTGATGGAGGTGGAGTGGGGGAGGGAAGTGAAGGTAGAGTGGAGGTAGTGGTAGAGTGGAGGTAGTGGTAGAGTGGAGGTGGAGGTAGAGTGGAGGTGGAGGTAGAGTGGAGGTGGAGGAGGAGTGGAGGTGGAGGTGGAGCTAGAGTGGAAGTGGAGGTAGTGGAGGGGTGGAGTGGAGGTGGAGGTGGAGGAGGGGTGGAGTGGAGGTGGAGGTGGAGGAGGGGTGGAGTGGAGGTAGAGTGGAGTGGAGGAGGAGGTAGAGTGGAGGTGGAGGTGGGGTGGAGGAAAGTAGGTGGAGGTAGAGAGAGGTAGAGTGGAGGAGGAGGTAGAGTGGAGGTGGATGTGGAGGAGGAGTGGAGGTGGAGGTAGAGTGGAGGAGGAGGTAGAGTGGAGGAGGAAGTAGAGTGGAGGAGGAAGTAGAGTGGAGGAAAGTAGGTAGAGGTAGAGTGGAGGTGGAGGTAGAGTGGAGGTGGAGGTAAAGTGGAGGAGGAGGTAGAGTGGAGGAGGAAGTAGAGTGGAGGAAAGTAGGTAGAGGTAGAGTGGAGGTGGAGGTAGAGTGGAGGTGGAGGTAGAGTGGAGGTGGAGGTAGAGTGGAGGAGGAGGTAGAGTGGAGGTGGAGGTAGAGTGGAGGAAAGTAGATGGAGGTAGAGTGGAGGTAGAGAGAGGTAGAGTGGAGGAGGAGGTAGAGTGGAGGCAGAGGTAGAGGGGAGGAGGAGGTAGAGTGGAGGAAAGTAGGTGGAGGTAGAGAGAGATAGAGTGGAGGAGGAGGTAGAGGGGAGGCAGAGTGGAGGTGGAGGAGGAATGGAGGTAGAGTGGAGGAGTGGAGGTGGTGGAAGAGTGGATGTAGAGAGAGGTTGAGTGAAGGTGGAGGTAGAGTGGAGCTGGAGGAGGTAGTGAGAGTAAAGTGGATGTAGAGAGATAGAGTGGAGGAGGAGGTCGAGTGGAGGAAAGTAGGTGGAGGTAGAGGTAGAGGGGAGGAGGAGGTACGGTGGAGGTGGAATAGAGGTAGAGTGGAGGAGGAAGTGGAGTGGAGGCAGAGTGGAGGTAGAGGTAGATTGGAGGAGAAGGTAGAGTGGAGCTGGAGGAGGAATAGAGGTAGAGTGGAGGAGGAGGTGGAGTGGAGGAGGATGTGGAGTGGAGGAGTGGAAGTGGAGGTAGAGTAGATGTAGAGAAAGGTAGAGTGGAGGTGGAGGTAGAGTGGAGGAGGAGGTGGCATGTAGATAGAGTGGAGTTGGAGGAGGAGTAGAGGTAAAGTGGAGGAGGAGGTGGAGTGGAGGAGTGGAGGTGGAGGTAGAGAGAGTTCGAGTGTATGTGAAGGTAGAATGGAGGTGGAGTGGAGGTGGAGGTCGAGTGGATGTAGAGAGAGGTAGAGTGGAGATGGAGGAAAATAGGTGGAGGTGATGTGGAGGTGGAGGTAGAGTGGATGTAGAGAGAGGTAGAGTGGAGGTGTGGGTAGAGTGGAGGTGGAGGTAATGTGGAGGTAGAGGTAGAGTGGATGTAGAGAGAGGTAGAGTGTAGATGGAGGAAAATAGGTGGAGGTGATGTGGAGGTGGAGGTAGAGTGGATGTAGAGAGAGGTAGAGTGGAGGTGGGGGTAGAGTGGAGGTGGGGGTAGAGTGGAGGTGGAGGTAGAGTGGAGGTGATAGAGTGGAAGAGGAGGAGAGTGGTAGAGGTGGAGGTAGAGTGGAGGTGGGAGGTAGAGTGGAGATGGAGGTAGAGTGGAGGTGATAGAGTGGAAGAGGAGGAAGAGTGGTAGAGGTGGAGGTAGAGTGGAGGTGGGAGGTAGAGTGGAGGTGGTAGAGTGGAGGTAGAGTGGAGGTGGAGGTGGTAGAGTGGAGGTAGAGTGGTGGAGGGAGGTAGAGTGGAGGTGGATGTAAAGGGGAGGTAGAGTGGAGTGGCGGTGGAGGTAGAGTGGAGGTGGAGTGGAGGTGGAGTGGAGGAAAATAGGTGGAGGTATTGTGGATGTAGAGAGAGGTAGAGTGAATCTGTCTGTTCATTTTGTGTAGATCTATATAGTCACTGTCTGTAGCCTCTAAATCTATCTGTTCAGTGTCTGTATCATCCAGATCTATATGTTTAGTGTCTTCAGTCTGTAGATCTGTCTGTTCAGTGTCTGTAGTCTGTGGATCTATCTGTTCAGTGTCTGTAGCATCTAGATCTATATGTTTAGTGTCTTCAGTCTGTAGATCGGTCTGTTCAGTGTCTGTAGTCTGTGGATCTATCTGTTCAGTGTCTGTAGCATCTAGATCTATATGTTTAGTGTCTTCAGTCTGTAGATCGGTCTGTTCAGTGTCTGTAGATCTAACTGTTCAGTGTCTGTAGCATCTAGATCTATATGTTTAGTGTCTTCAGTCTGTAGATCTATCTGTTCAGTGTCTGTAGCATCTAGATCTATATGTTTAGTGTCTTCAGTCTGTAGATCGGTCTGTTCAGTGTCTTCAGTCTGTAGATCTGTCTGTTCAGTTTCTCTACATCTATCTGTTCCATGTCTATAATCTGTAGATCTATCTGTTCAGTGTCTGTAGTCTGTAGATCTTTACCTGGCCACTACCTGGCTTCTACCTGGGTCCTGCCTTTACCTGGGCCCTGCCTGGACTCTACATGGCCTCTACTGGGCCTCTACCTGGACTCTACCTGGATTCTATCTGGGTCTCTACTGGGTCTCTCCCAGTCTCTACCAGCCCTCTCCCTAGCCTCTACCGGGTCTCTACCTGGCCTCTATGCAGACTCTACCGGGTCTCTACCTGGCCTCTATCCAGACTCTACCGGGGCTCTACCTGGCCTCTACCGGGTCTCTACCTCTCCTCTACCGGGGTTCTACCTGGCCTCTATCCAGACTCTACCGGACCTCTACCTGGCCTCTATCCAGACTCTACCGTATCTCTACCTGGCCTCTATCCAGACTCTACCGGGGCTTTACCTGGCCTCTATCCAGACTCTACCGGGGCTCTACCCGGACTCTACCGGGTCTCAGAGCGCAGAGCGCGGAAAACATACTAACCCCTTAGTCAGAACCTCTGAGTCTCTCTCAGGACAACTCTCAGGACACAGAAACCATACTAACCCGTTAGTCAGAACCTCTGAGTCTCTCAGGACAACTCTCAGAGGACAGAAACCATACTAACCCGTTAGTCAGAACCTCTGAGTCTCTCTCAGGACAACTCTCAGAGGACAGAAACCAATCTAACTCGTTAGTCAGAACCTCTGAGTCTCTCTCAGGACAACTCTCAGAGGACAGACACCAATCTAACCCCTTAGTCAGAACTCCAGCATCTCTCTCAAGACTCGTCTGAAGGTACCGTTGATGTGCCAGCTTCTGTTTGTAATATCCAAACCTACATTTAAAAGAAATCTAATAGCTAAATGAGCACTCTGGCTGATACAAGGGGGACTCTGACTGATACAAGGAGCACTCTGGCTGATACAAGGAGCACTCTGACTGATACAAGGAGCACTCTGACTGATACAAGGAGCGCGCTGGCTGATACAAGAAGCGCTCTGGCTGATACAAGGAGCGCTCTGGCCGATACAAGGAGCGCTCTGGCCGATACAAGGAGCACTCTGGCCGATACAAGGAGCACTCTGGTCGATACAAGGAGCACTCTGGCCGATACAAGGAGCACTCTGGCCGATACAAGGAGCACTCTGGCCGATACAAGGAGCACTCTGGCCGACACAAGGAGCACTCTGGCCGACACAAGGAGCACTTTGGCCGATACAAGGAGCACTCTGGCCGATACAAGGAGCACTCTGGCCGATACAAGGAGCACTCTTGCCGATACAAGGAGCACTCTGGCCGATACAAGGAGCACTCTGGCTGATACAAGGAGCACTCTGGCTGATACAAGGAGCACTCTGGCTGATACAAGGAGCACTCTGACTGATACAAGGAGCACTCTGGCTGATACAAGGAGCACTCTGGCTGATACAAGGAGCACTCTGGCTGATACAAGGAGCACTCTGACTGATACAAGGAGCACTCTGACTGATACAAGGAGCACTCTGACTGATACAAGGAGCACTCTGGCTGATACAAGGAGCACTCTGACTGATACAAGGAGCACTCTGGCTGATACAAGGAGCACTCTGGCTGATACAAGGAGCACTCTGACTGATACAAGGAGCGCTCTGGCTGATACAAGGAGCGCTCTGGCTGATACAAGGAGCGCTCTGACTGATACAAGGAGCACTCTGGCCGATACAAGGAGCACTCTGACTGATACAAGGAGCACTCTGACTGATACAAGGAGCGCTCTGGCTGATACAAGGAGCACTCTGACTGATACAAGGAGCGCTCTGGCTGATACAAGGAGCGCTCTGGCTGATACAAGGAGCGCTCTGGCTGATACAAGGAGCACTCTGACTGATACAAGGAGCACTCTGACTGATACAAGGAGCACTCTGGCTGATACAAGGAGCACTCTGGCCGATACAAGGAGCACTCTGGCCGATACAAGGAGCACTCTGGCCGATACAAGGAGCACTCTGACTGATATAAGCAGCCCTCTGACTGATACAAGGAGCGCTCTGACTGATACAAGGAGCGCTCTGGCTGATACAAGGAGCGCTCTGACTGATACAAGGAGCGCTCTGGCTGATACAAGGAGCGCTCTGGCTGATACAAGAAGCGCTCTGGCTGATACAAGGAGCGCTCTGGCTGATACAAGGAGCGCTCTGGCCGATACAAGGAGCACTCTGGCCGATACAAGGAGCACTCTGGCCGATACAAGGAGCACTCTGGCCGATACAAGGAGCACTCTGGCCGATACAAGGAGCACTCTGGCCGATACAAGGAGCACTCTGGCCGATACAAGGAGCACTCTGGCCGATACAAGGAGCACTCCGGCCGACACAAGGAGCACTCCGGCCGACACAAGGAGCACTCCGGCCGACACAAGGAGCACTCCGGCCGATACAAGGAGCACTCAGGCCGACACAAGGAGCACTCTGGCCGACACAAGGAGCACTCTGGCCGATACAAGGAGCACTCTGGCCGATACAAGGAGCACTCTGGCCGATACAAGGAGCACTCTTGCAGATACAAGGAGCACTCTGGCCGATACAAGGAGCACTCTGGCTGATACAAGGAGCACTCTGGCTGATACAAGGAGCACTCTGGCTGATACAAGGAGCACTCTGACTGATACAAGGAGCACTCTGGCTGATACAAGGAGCACTCTGGCTGATACAAGGAGCACTCTGGCTGATACAAGGAGCACTCTGGCTGATACAAGGAGCACTCTGACTGATACAAGGAGCACTCTGACTGATACAAGGAGCACTCTGGCTGATATAAGGAGCACTCTGACTGATACAAGGAGCATTCTGACTGATATAAGGAGCACTCTGACTGATACAAGGAGCACTCTGACTGATACAAGGAGCACTCTGACTGATACAAGGAGCACTCTGGCTGATACAAGGAGCACTCTGGCTGATACAAGGAGCGCTCTGACTGATACAAGGAGCACTCTGGCCGATACAAGGAGCACTCTGACCGATACAAGGAGCACTCTGACTGATACAAGGAGCACTCTGGCTGATACAAGGAGCACTCTGACTGATACAAGGAGCACTCTGTCTGATACAAGGAGCACTCTGTCTGATACAAGGAGCGCTCTGACTGATACAAGGAGCACTCTGACTGATACAAGGATTACTCTGACTGATACAAGGAGCACTCTGGCTGATACAAGGAGCACTCTGGCTGATACAAGGAGCACTCTGGCCGATACAAGGAGCACTCTGGCCGATACAAGGAGCACTCTGACTGATATAAGGAGCCCTCTGACTGATACAAGGAGCCCTCTGACTGATACAAGGAGCACTCTGACTGATACAAGGAGCACTCTGACTGATATAAGGAGCCCTCTGACTGATACAAGGAGCCCTCTGACTGATACAAGGAGCACTCTGGCTGATACAAGGAGCACTCTGACCGATACAAGGAGCACTCTGACCGATACAAGGAGCACTCTGGCTGATACAAGGAGCACTCTGGCTGATACAAGGAGCACTCTGGCCGATACAAGGAGCACTCTGGCTGATACAAGGAGCACTCTGGCCGATACAAGGAGCACTCTGGCTGATACAAGGAGCACTCTGGCCGATACAAGGAGCACTCTGGCTGATACAAGGAGCACTCTGGCTGATACAAGGAGCACTCTGACTGATACAAGGAGCACTCTGGCTGATACAAGGAGCACTCTGACTGATACAAGGAGCACTCTGACTGATACAAGGAGCACTCTGACTGATACAAGGAGCACTCTGGCTGATACAAGGAGCACTCTGACTGATACAAGGAGCACTCTGGCTGATACAAGGAGCACTCTGACTGATACAAGGAGCACTCTGGCTGATAGCTGAGACTCTCACTATGTTGAAAACACGGAGAGGTTTAGATGTTTACATTTCCAGGGAACATAGTTGTGGAGAATAACTTGAAGTTCAGGCTAACCTATACGGAAACGTTAACAGAATTACTGGGTAATACGATGCATTTGGAAAGTATTCAGACCCCTTGACTTTTCCACATTTTTGTTACTTTACAGCCTTATTCTAAAAAAATATATATATTTTTTTCCTGATCAATCTACACACAATACTACATAATGACAGTATAAACATGTTTTTAGAAATGTTTACAAACGTATATATATATATATTTTTTTTTTAAAGAAATAATTATTTACCTAAGAATGGAGACCTTTTGCATCCTGTTTCCATTCATCACCTTTGAGATGTTTCTTCAACTTGATTGGAGTCGACCTGTGGTAAAATCATTTGATTGGACATGATTTGGAAAGGCACAAATCTGTCTATATAATGTCCCACAGTTGACAGCGCATATCAGAGCAAAAACCAAGCCATGAGGTCGATGGAATTGTCCGTAGAGCTCAGAGATTGGATTGTGTCGAGGCACAGATCTGGGATAAGGGTACCAAAACATTTCTGCAGCATTGAAGGTCCCCAAGAACACAGTGGCCTCCATCATTCTTAAATGGTTTTTAATGGAAGTTTGGAACCACCATTCTTAAATGGAAGTTTGGAACCACCAAGACTCTTCCTAGAGCTGGCCGCCCGGCAAATACTGAGCAATCGGGGGAGAAGGGCCTTGGTTAGCGAGGTGACCAAGAACCCGACGGTCACTCTGACAGAGCTCCAGAGTTCCTCTGTGGAGATGTGAGAACCTTCCAGAAGGACAACCATCTCTGCAGCACTCCACCAATCAGGCCTTTATGGTAGAGTGGACAGACAGAAGCCACTCCTCAGTAAAAGGCACATGACAGGCCGTTATGACTTGACTAAAAGGCACCTAAAGGACTCTTAGACCATGAGAAACAAGATTCTCTGGTCTGATGAAACCAAGATTGAACTCTTTGGCCTGAATGCCAAGCATCACATCTGGAGGTAATCTGGCACCATCCCTACGGGGAAGCATGGTGGTGGCAGCATCATGCTGTGGGGATGTTTTTCAGAGGCAGGGCTGGGAGACTAGTCAGGATCAAGGGAAAGATAAACAGAGCAAAGTACAGAGAGATCCTTGATGAAATCCTGCTCCATAGCGCTCAGGACCTCAGACTGGGTCAAAGGTTCACCTTCCAACAGGACAACGACCCTAAGCACACAGGCAAGACAATTCAGGAGTGGCTTCGGGACAAGACTCTGAATGTCCTTGAGTGGCCCAGCCAGAGCCTGGACTTGAAACCAATCGAACACCTCTGGAGAGACCTGAAAATAGCTGTGCAGCGTCGCTCCCCACCCAACCTGACAGAGCTTGAGAGGATCTGCAGAGAAGATTGGAAGAAACTCCCCAAATACAGGTGTGCCAAGCTTGTAGCATCATACCCAAGACGACTCAATGCTGTAATTGCTGCCAAAGGTTTTATTTTTTATTTTATTTTTTTATCTTTTTTTTCTCTAAAAAGTTATAGATGCCCATTGTAAGATATTGCAAATGGACAGTGTACAATTGTACATTTCCAATGTATTTAATGAGGGATTTAACATCACCAAATGGACAGGCTGAAATCATTACCAACAAGCGATTGGACAGTGTCCATTACACACATGCTATATTGTCAGTGTGAACATGCTCTTCTGCAAGTTGACAGCGTCCCTTGCCAACGTATATCCATAAGGACTTCCCATTACAAAATGGACATGCTGAATCAACATCAATGAGAAATTCTTACTTCCTATGACAAACATGACAAATAGACATTCTAGTTTGATTCAGGGCTTAACATATTGATATATAACATTTGGGCAGTATAAATGCCATTTTGGACATGGTTCACAGACTTTTGGGGTTCAGAAACCGACTTCATATGATCACATATGGCAAATGGACATAACATCCTGATTTGGTACATTCAATACTTATATATGGTATTTGGACATTTCTTATGCCATTTGGACATGGTTCACTGACTTTTGGGTTCGGAAGCTTCCTATGATCATTTATGGCAAATGGACAAAACATAGGCCTTATGGACAAACTCAGTAAAATAACACCAATGAATGTCCGTACAGTTACTACATATGTATAATTGACACCAAAAAAATCGGAAAAAATGAAAAATGCGCACACGCCCTACGGGATTTTGGGTTTATTACACTTGGCATTTGCAATGTTCCGGTGGCAATATGGTTTTGAGTGGTATTTGCGATTGTGTATATGGTTCGCCCAATGCCAATAAGTTGCCGTTCATTTTTGTCCATTTCATTGGGGTCTTCCCTTACCTTATGCCATAGTTTGTACATATCAATTGTCAGTAGAAACCACATTTGTTTAAGCAAGTCAGGCAATTCAGCTATGTTTTTTAGAAAGGTAGTAAACGAGGATGAATGAACTGTTTCGCTGCCAGGTGTAGTGGTGGTAAGGATTCACACCATGGTGCTGGAAAGAAAGCTCTGCTGTTGGGAAAGCTTTATGTAGGCCCTAACAGTTTGTGGGTACCGTTATAGTGCAATTAACGTTTTGTTTTAGTGTTGTGTAGTGACTTTTCTGCCATTCATCCCCAAAATGTTTTGTTGAGTTTGCCTCGCCAAGATTTACATGCTACAAATCACCACTGAGTAATGTTAATCATCTCCTCCACATTGCAGACAGAATCTCCCAATGGAAAACTCTAGAAAACATGACAGAGATCTAGATTGAAATTCCAGGGACCAAACCGACAAAATGTCCCCACTTCTGGTTCCCACAAGGATAGTAAAACCAAACACACACACACTCTGTCATAATGCTGCTGCCCCCCCCCCCCCCCTGATGTTACACAGAGCCATCAGCAGAGGAGACACAAACCATCTGTCACCAGGTCAGGTCTTTCAAAACACCACCGCATTAGAGATCTCTTATCAAGAATATCTCACAAGGGCCTGGGTGGATTTCTGCAATCCTGAAAGGGTGAAGCAATGAGCTGGAACTGAACAGAGGGTACTATGACCCTGTATCTGTCTGTTCCTTGGGAAGCACCGGACATGCCTCACCTTGCAACAAAGGAACACTAACTCTACTGTGCCCACAGTCTGCCAACAGCTCCTCTGAGCCATAGGGAGGCCAGTCTGCCAACAACTCCTCTGAGCCATAGACAGGCCAGTCTGCCAACAACTCCTCTGAGCCATAGAGAGACCAGTCTGCCAACAGCTCCTCTGAACCATAGAGAGACCAGTCTGCCAACAGCTCCTCTGAACCATAGAGGCCAGTCTGCCAACAACTCCTCTGAGCAATAGAGAGACCAGTCTGCCAACAACTCATCTGAGCCATAGAGAGGCCAGTCAGCCAGGCCGGGTACAGAGCCATAGAGAGGCCAGTCTGCCAGGCCGGGTACTGAGCCATAGAGAGGCCAGTCTGCCAACAGCTCCTCTGAGCCATAGAGAGACCAGTCAGCCAGGCCGGGTACTGAGCCATAGAGAGGCCAGTCTGCCAACAGCTCCTCTGAGCCATAGAGAGACCAGTCTGCCAGGCCGGGTACTGAGCCATAGAGAGACCAGTCTGCCAACAGCTCCTCTGAGCCATAGAGGCCAGTTTGCCAACAGCTCCTCTGAGCAATAGAGAGACCAGTCTGCCAACAACTCCTCTGAGCCATAGAGAGACCAGTCTGCCAACAACTCCTCTGAGCCATAGAGAGACCAGTCTGCCAACAGCTCCTCTGAGCCATAGAGAGGCCAGTCTGCCAACAACTCCTCTGAGCCATAGAGAGACCAGTCAGCCAGGCCGGGTACTGAGCCATAGAGAGGCCAGTCTGCCAACAGCTCCTCTGAGCCATAGAGAGACCAGTCTGCCAACAGCTCCTCTGAGCCATAGAGAGGCCAGTCTGCCAACAACTCCTCTGAGCCATAGAGAGACCAGTCAGCCAGGCCGGGTACTGAGCCATAGAGAGACCAGTCTGCCAACAGCTCCTCTGAGCCATAGAGAGGCCAGTCTGCCAACAACTCCTCTGAGCCATAGAGAGACCAGTCTGCCAACAGCTCCTCTGAGCCATAGAGAGACCAGTCTGCCAACAACTCCTCTGAGCCATAGAGAGACCAGTCTGCCAACAGCTCGGTCTCAACTACCTCGTACCCCTGCACGATGACTCGGTCTCAACTACCTCGTACCCCTGCACAATGACTCGGTCTCAACTACCTCGTACCCCTGCACAATGACTCGGTCTCAACTACCTCGTACCCCTGCACAATGACTCGGTCTTAACTACCTCGTACCCCTGCAACAATGACTTGGTCTCAACTACCTCGTACCCCTGCACAATGACTCGGTCTCAACTACCTCGAACCCCTGCACGATGACTCGGTCTCAACTACCTCGTACCCCTGCACGATGACTCGGTCTCAACTACCTCGTACCCCTGCACGATGACTCGGTCTCAACTACCTCGTACCCCTGCACGATGACTCGGTCTCAACTACCTCGTCCCCCTGCACGATGACTCGGTCTCAACTACCTCGTACCCCTGCACGATGACTCGGTCTCAACGACCTCGTACCCCTGCACAATGACTCGGTTTCAACTACCTCGTACCCCTGCACAATGACTCGGTCTCAACTACCTCGTACCCCTGCACAATGACTCGGTCTCAACTACCTCGTACCCCTGCACGATGACTCGGTCTCAACTACCTCGAACCCCTGCACGATGACTCGGTCTCAACTACCTCGTACCCCTGCACGATGACTCGGTCTCAACTACCTCGTCCCCCTGCACGATGACTCGGTCTCAACTACCTCGTACCCCTGCACGATGACTCGGTCTCAACTACCTCGTACCCCTGCACGATGACTCGGTCTCAACTACCTCGTACCCCTGCACGATGACTCGGTCTCAACTACCTCGTACCCCTGCACGCTGACTCGGTCTCAACTTCCTCGTACCCCTGCACAATGACTTGGTCTCAACTACCTCGTACCTCGTACATTGACTCGGTACTGGTACTCCTTTTATGTTGTCTCGTTATTGTTATTTTATTGTGTTACCAATTCCATTTAAAATCATAGCACATTTTTCATACTTTTTAACATTGCTTGTAAGCATCTCACGGTAAATTCTACACCTGTTGTATTCGGGCGCATGGGATAAATAAAATCAGGATTTGGATTTGACTCGGGCTTTTTCACGTTTTCATGTTGACAATGCTGGGATGCACCTCTGCCATCTAAGACAGCTAGCGACCATGTCTTTATGATAACTGCTGGATCTATCTTCATGTATCCATCTAGCACCGCCAGACGGCTTGTGTGAGAGCACTATAGGAGATATTTGGAGGGGCGGGATGTAGTCCTTTTCGCAAGGCACTAATTGCTAAATGACTGAAATGTGTCACACTAATCATACTGATCCCAGCAGGTCCAGCTGTGATCATGTTTAGTTGAGGAGAGCTGGATGTCGGCGTGACACAGTACCACCCAGTTCATTAAGGCAGTGCTATTATACTCTCGTAGATCAAGCTCCAGAATGTCTTAGCAGTGCAAGATTTGATGACCAGATAAATTCGGCTTTACGCCTCATCCGTGCTTAGAAGATATTTGCAATGGCTACGTCCCCAATAGCACCCTATTCCCTATACAGTGCACTACCTTTGACCAGAGACATCTGGAAAGAGGTTTGAGGTCTCTAGTCAAAAGTAGTGCACTAGATAGGGAATAGGGCTCTGGTCTAAAGAAGTGCACTAGATAGGGAATAGGGTGCCAGCCCTGGTCAAAAGTAGTGCACTAGATAGGGAATAGGGTCCTGGTCTAAAGTAGTGCACTAGATAGGGAATAGGCCTCTAGTCAAAAGTAGTGCACTAGATAGGGAATAGGGTGCCAGCCCTGGTCAAAAGAAGTGCACTAGATAGGGAATAGGGTGCCATTTGGGAAGCACAAATGCATCTAAAGTACGTCCAGGGACCGTCGCTTCTCACTTACAGCCCAGTGAATGTTAGCAACAAACTGAACACACAGACGCACGGGAGACGGACATCTGGTGAAACCGTAGAGACCCAGCTGTTGCCAGCCTGACATCCTTACTCTCAAATTTATCTCCCGCCACTGGGAAGCTGGCAGGGAGGGGAGGGAAGGAGGGAGGGAGGGTGGGAGGGAGAGTGGGAGGGAGGGTGGTAGTGAAGGAGGGAGGGACATCTACTCACGACATGCCAGCCATATCAAGGACATAGCAGAGAGAAAGCGAGAGAGCTGCCAGCCGGGAGGTTGCCGGGGACACAGTGGCCTGGGGGGGGGGAGGGTCACAGGGGTGTTGTCTGGGGTCGGAGGGGAGATGTGGGGTAGGGTAGGGTGGGGGTCAGGGGGTGGGAGAGTCAGGGCACTCACTTAGCGTCAAGCCATCACATTCCTCCACCCTCTCCTACCCCCTCTCCTCCTCTCTCTGCTCCTCCCTCTGCTCCTCCCTCTGCTTTTCCCTCTGCTTCCCCTCTCCCCAGAGGTCAGGCTGCAGGACATGGGAGGAGGAGGGAGGTGAAGAGGAGGGAGGGAGGATGAAGTGGGGAGAAGAGGAAAGGAGAGGAGAAAGGAACAAAGGTTGAGGTGTAGAGAAAGGAGAGGAGGAAAATATAGGGAGGAAGAAGGAAGAGGAGGAAAGAGAGTAGTAGGGAGAGGAGGGAGAGGAGAAGGGAGAGGAGGAAGGAGAGGAGACTGATAAGAAGGAGGGAGAGGAGGAGGGAGAGGTGGAAGGAGAGGAGGAGGAAGAGGAGGGAGAGGAGGAAGGAGAGGAGAATGATAAGAAGGAGGGAGAGGAGGAGGGAGAGGAGGGAGAGGAGGAGGGAGAGGTGGAAGGAGAGGAGGAGGAAGAGGAGGGAGAGGAGGAAGGAGAGGAGAATGATAAGGAGGAGGGAGAGGAGAAGGGAGAGGAGAGAGAGGAGACGGGAGAAGAGGAGGTGAGAGGAGGAGGGAGATGAGAAAGGAGAGGAGGAGGAAGAGGAGGAGAGGAGGAAAGAGAGGAGAAGGGAGAGGAAGGAGGAGAGGATGAGGAGGGAGAGTAGGAGAGAGAGGAGGAAAGAGAGGAGAAGGGAGAGGAGGCGGGAGAGGAGAAGGATAAGAAGGAGGGAGAGGAGGCGAGAGAGGAGAAGGATAAGAAGGAGGGAGAGGAGGAGGGAGAGGAGGAAGAGGAGAAGGGAGAGGAGGAGGGAGAGGAGAAGGATAAGGAGGAGGGAGAGGAGGAGGGAGAGGAGAAGGATAAGGAGGAGGGAGAGGAGAAGGATAAGGAGGAGGGAGAGGAGGAGGGAGAGGGGGAGAGGAGAAGGGAGAGGAGGAGGAAGGGAGAGGAGAGGATAAGGGAGAGGAGAAGGGAGAAAGTGGATGAGGAAGAGTAAGGAGAGAAGGACAGGCGAGGGGGAGGACTCTTCAGCGGTGGCGTTTCTTCAGCTCGGGGCATCTGGCTCAGTCTGACATCTTAACCCCGCTCATAAAGTTCTCCACTTGTCAAGAGGCCCAAGGCCCTAAGGCAGAGATGGCCTGTGGTCCAAATTGCACCCTATTCCCTACAAAGTGAAACACTTTCGATCAGACCTATGTAGAGGTTAGAGTGTAATTTGGGACGCAGGCCTGACAACTACTTCTACCAGCATCAATATCATTTTTAAATTCAAATACCACAGGACACCGGAGGTGTATCTGTAGTAAACTAAGGCTGGTTTTACTGGTGAATCTGTAGTAAACTAAGGCTGGTTTTACTGGTGAATCTGTAGTAAACTAAGGCTGGTTTTACTGGTGAATCTGTAGTAAACTAAGGCTGGTTTTACTGGTAAATCTGTAGTAAACTAAGGCTGGTTTCACTGGTGAATCTGTAGTAAACTAAGGCTGGTTTTACTGGTGAATCTGTAGTAAACTAAGGCTGGTTTTACTGGTGAATCTGTAGTAAACTAAGGCTGGTTTTACTGGTGAATCTGTAGTAAACTAAGGCTGGTTTCACTGGTGAATCTGTAGTAAACTAAGGCTGGTTTTACTGGTGAATCTGTAGTAAACTAAGGCTGGTTGTACTGGTGAATCTGTAGTAAACTAAGGCTGATTTTACTGGTGAATCTGTAGTAAACTAAGGCTGGTTTTACTGGTGAATCTGTAGTAAACTAAGGCTGGTTTTACTGGTAAATCTGTAGTAAACTAAGGCTGGTTTCACTGGTGAATCTGTAGTAAACTAAGGCTGGTTTTACTGGTGAATCTGTAGTAAACTAAGGCTGGTTTTACTGGTGAATCTGTAGTAAACTAAGGCTGGTTTTACTGGTGAATCTGTAGTAAACTAAGGCTGGTTTCACTGGTGAATCTGTAGTAAACTAAGGCTGGTTTTACTGGTGAATCTGTAGTAAACTAAGGCTGGTTGTACTGGTGAATCTGTAGTAAACTAAGGCTGATTTTACTGGTGAATCTGTAGTAAACTAAGGCTGGTTTTACTGGTGAATCTGTTGTAAACTAAGGCTGGTTTCACTGGTGAATCTGTAGTAAACTAATGCTGGTTTCACTGGTGAATCTGTAGTAAACTAAGGCTGGTTTCACTGGTGAATCTGTAGTAAACTATGGCTCTATTTAGTAATTACTTAGACTGTGTACTACTGTCTCAGACTGTGTACTATGTCTCAGACTGTGTACTACGTCTCAGACTGTGTACTACGTCTCAGACTGTGTACTACTGTCTCAGACTGTGTACTACTATCTCAGACTGTGTACTACTGTCTCAGACTGTGTACTACTGTCTCAGACTGTGTACTACTGTCTCAGACTGTGTACTACGTCTCAGACTGTGTACTACTGTCTCAGACGGTGTACTACATCGCAAACTGTGTACTACGTCTCAGACTGTGTACTACGTCTCAGACTGTGTACTACTGTCTCAGACTGTGTACTACGTCTCAGACTGTGTACTACGTCTCAGACTGTGTACTACTGTCTCAGACTGTGTACTACTGTCTCAGACTGTGTACTACTGTCTCAGACTGTGTACTACTGTCTCAGACTGTGTACTACTGTCTCAGACTGTGTACTACGTCTCAGACTGTGTACTACTGTCTCAGACTGTGTACTACTGTCTCAGACTGTGTACTACTGTCTCAGACTGTGTACTATGTCTCAGACTGTGTACTACTGTCTCAGACTGTGTACTACTGTCTCAGACTGTGTACTACTGTCTCAGACTGTGTACTACTGTCTCAGACTGTGTACTACTGTCTCGGACTGTGTACTACTGTCTCAGACTGTGTACTACTGTCTCAGACTGTGTACTCAGACACACATACTAAAGTCATAATGCGATGGTGTCAGGGCAGGAGGAGGGGAAAGGAGAACATACCAAGCATCGGTATGTAGGGCGGCTTAGAATATAATATCATACTAGAATAATCTTGCATACAAAGCAGAATTCCGACTAAATCAACGCATCATCATCGCTCCCCGACATATATATTTTATACCAAGCATATAATATGTATTATTTGTATTTATTTTTGCTTCAAAGTTAGGGGATGTATCCTGCTGTCGTCTCCAGTATTGCAGTCAGCGGATAAAGGTAAGGTACTGCCCCCTGTTGGTCAACATTGGAATGACATGGGGTTTTGATGTACTGCACCCCCTAATGGTCCAAACTGGAATGACATGTGTTTTCATGTATAACTAGAATGAGTATTGAGGAAAATAAACGTTGAGATGTTTAAGAAGATGCTTTAGGGCCCAGTTTGGGTTCGTCTAAGAGTAACGCACGGCATTGCAGGAATATAATGATACAATAACCACAGTCATTCAGGCTATTGCGCTATCTGACGGAACACGTACTGTGCTAAATGCGTCAAGGGCTGGTTCTTGTTATGGAATGCATTTGCATGGCAGTTCCTCTGCTTGAGCCAGGAATCCCAAGCTCTCAGCACAAGCAAACACGAGGGGAATTTCAGCACTGACATTTCTAAGCTCTGATTATGGGTGTGAGATTGTGGGGAGGAGGTACAGGGGTGTGTGATTGTGGGGAGGAGGTACAGGGGTGTGTGATTGTGGGGAGGAGGTACAGGGGTGTGAGATTGTGGGGAGGAGGTACAGGGGTGTGAGATTGTGGGGAGGAGGTACAGGGGTGTGTGATTGTGGGGAGGAGGTACAGGGGTGTGTGATTGTGGGGAGGAGGTACAGGGGTGGGTGTATCAAATCAAATCTAATTGCATTTGTCACATGCGCCAATACAACAGGTGTAGGTAGACCTTACAGTGAAATGCTGACTTACACGCCTTTAAATAAGTGTTAAGAAAGTATTTACTAAATAAACTGAAGTAAACAATAAAAATAAAATAAAAATAAAATAAAATAGAAAAATAACAAATGATTAAAGAGCAACAATAAAAGAACAATAACAAGGTTATATACAGGGGGTACTGGTACAGAGTCAATGTGGAGGCTATATACAGGGGGTACCAGTACAGAGTCAATGTGGAGGCTATATACAGGGGGTACTGGTACCGAGTCAATGTGGAGGCTATATACAGGGGGTACTGGTACAGAGTCAATGTGGAGGTTATATACAGGGGGTACCGGTACAGAGTCAATGTGGAGGCTATATACAGGGGGTACCGGTACAGAGTCAATGTGGAGGCTATATACAGGGGGTACCGGTACAGAGTCAATGTGGAGGCTATATACAGGGGGTACCGGTACAGAGTCAATGTGGAGGCTATATACAGGGGTTACCGGTACAGAGATAATGTGGAGGCTATATACAGGGGGTACCGGTACAGAGTCAATGTGGAGGCTATATACAGGGGGTACCGGTACAGAGTCAATGTGGAGGCTATATACAGGGGGTACCGGTACAGAGTCAATGTGGAGGCTATATACAGGGGGTACCGGTACAGAGTCAATGTGGAGGCTATATACAGGGGGTACCGGTACAGAGTCAATATGGAGGCTATATGCAGGGGGTACCGGTACAGAGTCAGTGTGGAGGCTATATACAGGGGGTACCGGTACAGAGTCAATGTGGAGGCTATATACAGGGGGTACCGGTACAGAGTCAATGTGGAGACTATATACAGGGGGTACCGGTACAGAGTCAATGTGGAGGCTATATACAGGGGCTACCGGTACAGAGTCAATGTGGAGGCTATATACAGGGGGTACCGGTACAGAGTCAATGTGGAGACTATATACAGGGTGTACCGGTACAGAGTCAATGTGGAGGCTATATACAGGGGGGTACCGGTACATAGTCAATGTGGAGGCTATATACAGGGGCTACCGGTACAGAGTCAATGTGGAGGCTATATACAGGGGGTACCGGTACAGAGTCAATGTGGAGGCTATATACAGGGGGGTACCGGTACAGAGTCAATGTGGAGGCTATATACAGGAGGTACCGGTACAGAGACAATGTGGAGGCTATATACAGGGGGTACCGGTACAGAGTCAATGTGGAGGCTATATACAGGGGGTACCGGTACAGAGTCAATGTGGAGGCTATATACAGGGTGTACCGGTACAGAGTCAATGTGGAGGCTATATACAGGGGGTACCGGTACAGAGTCAATGTGGAGGCTTTATACAGGGTGTTACGGTACAGAGTCAATGTCAAATCAAATCAAATTTTATTAGTCACATACACATGGTTAGCAGATGTTAGTGTAGCGAAATGCTTGTGCTTCTAGTTCCGACAATGCAGTAATAACCAACGAGAAATCTAACCTAACAATTCCACAACTACTACCTTATACACACAAGTGTAAAGGGATAAAGAATATGTACATAAAGATATATGAATGAGTGATGGTACAGAACGGCATAGGCAAGATGCAGTAGATGATATAGAGTACAGTATATACATATGAGATGAGTAATGTAGGGTATGTAAACATAAAGTGGCATAGTTTAAAGTGGCTAGTGATACATGTATTACATAAAGATGGCAAGATGCAGTAGGTGGTATAGAGTACAGTATATACATATGAGATGAGTAATGTAGGGTATGTAAACATTATATTAAGTGGCGTGGTTTAAAGTGACTAGTGGTACATTTTTACATAATTTCCATCAATTCCCATTATTAAAGTGGCTGGAGTTGAGTCAGTATGTTGGCAGCGGCCACTCAATGTTAGTGATGTCTGTTTAACAGTCTGATGGCCTTGAGATAGAAGCTGTTTTTCAGTCTCTCGGTCCCTGCTTTGATGCACCTGTACTGACCTCGCCTTCTGGATGATAGCGGGGTGAACAGGCAGTGGCTCGGGTGGTTGTTGTCCTTGATGATCTTTATGGCCTTCCTGTGACATCGGGTGGTGTAGGTGTCCTGGAGGGCAGGTAGTTTGCCCCCGGGTGATGCGTTGTGCAGACCTCACTACCCTCTGGAGAGCCTCACGGTTGTGGGCGGAGCAGTTGCCGTACCAGGCGGTGATACAGCCCGACAGGATGCTCTCGATTGTGCATCTGTAAAAGTGTGTGAGTGCTTTTGGTGACAAGCCAAATTTCTTCAACCTCCTGAGGTCTCTATACCATATCTCTATACTGACGCTTAGCTTGTTTGATTGCCTTGCGGAGGGAATAGCTACACTGTTTGTATTCGGTCATGTTTCCGGTCACCTTGCCATGATTAAAAGCAGTGGTTCGCGCTTTCAGTTTTGCGCGAATGCTGCCATCAGTCCACCGTTTCTGGTTGGTGAATGTTTTAATAGACCCTGTGGGTACAACATCACCGATGCACTTGCTAATAAACTCGCTCACCGAATCAGCGTATTCGTCAATGTTGTTGTTTGAGGCAATGCGGAATATATCCCAGTCCACGTGATCGAAGCAGTCTTGAAGCGTGGAATCAGATTGGTCGGACCAGCGTTGAACAGACCTGTGCGCGGGAGCTTCCTGTTTTAGTTTCTGTCTATAGGCTCGAAGCAACAAAATGGAGTCTTGGTCAGCTTTTCCGAAGGGAGGGCGGGGGAGGGCCTTATATGCATCGCGGAAGTTAGAATAACAGTGATCCAAGGTTTTACCAGCCCCGGTTGCACAATCGATATGCTGATAGAATTTAGGGAGCCTTGTTTTCAGATTCGCCTTGTTAAATGTTAAAATCCCCAGCTACAATAAATGCAGCCTCAGGATATGTGGTTTCCAGTTTACATAGAGTCAAATAAAGTTCGTTCAGGGCCGTCGATGTGTCTGCTTGGGGGGGAATATATGCGGCTGTGATTATAATCGAAGAGAATTCTCTTGGTAGATAATGCGGTCGACATTTGATTGTGAGGAATTCTAAGTCAGGTGAGCAAAAGGACTTGAGTTCCTGTATGTTGTTATGATCACACCACGACTCGTTAATCATAAGGCACACCCCTCCGCCCTTCTTCTTACCAGAGAGATGCTTGTTTCTGTCGGCGCGATGCGTGAAGAAACCAGCTGGCTGTAACGACTCCGATAGCGTGAAGCAAAGAAGCAAAGAACGTTACAGTCTCTTATGTCTCTCTGGAATGCTACCCTTGCTCGGATTTCATCTACCTTGTGGCGAGTAGTATACTCGGGAGCAGTGCGCGATGTGCCCTTCTCCGGAGCCTGACCAGAAGACCGCTCTGTCTGCCTCGTTTACGGCGTTGGTGTGTTTTGGTACGCCATCTCTTCTCTCTCTCTGTTTTCTCCACTAGAAATTATTAATTATTAGCCCACTAACAGGGAATCCTAAAAAGAGAGTCAGGTTGATTGACTTCCCAGCAACATAGATTCATAAAATAGCTCCAACATGGTTATAAATCTATGACAGTGATCCCCCCAAAAAAGGTCTATAAACAGTGTTCTTTCATTTAAACGTATATAGAAGTACAAGTATTAAATTATCTTTCCATTAGTCAGCACCTTACGACATTTTTTTTTGGGGGGGGGGAAGTGAGCATTTTCCTACTAGTTTAAGCCCATATTGTAAACTCCAGAATTACCATCGGTTCCATGTCAAACTTCTAAATAGCGAAATAGGAGCCCCCGTAATCACCCACAATAACAAAGGATCTAGGACTCTCAGTTATGTACCGTAGGGGTTAAGTAGATGTTTCTTCCCGAGAAAGGGAGAGGACATGGTTGATTAGCCAGCAGACTGACTGTTCATCTACCATGAAGTACATCCTAGATCCTTATCGTACCTGCAGGTTTTTTCCCCCCACAGGCCTCCTAAATGACACCCTAGTCCCTGTATAGTGCATTACTATAGGGCTCATTGGGCTCTGGTTAACAGTAGTGTACTATATTAGGGAATAGGGTGCCATTTTGGTTCACAGGCCTAGAGGCCTTCCTTCTCTTTCACAACCGTCCATTTACAGCCTGATCAGTTGGTTCTACTCTGTTATGGATGGATGGAAAAAATAAGACTTTTATTACAATTCTCATTTATCAACTTGAAGCACAACTCTGAACACTTCCAACAGACGTATGGATACGACCCCCCCCCCCCCAACCCCCCCCCCCCCCCCCCCCCCACAAGCATGTAACAGTAAACACACATCTAAATGCCTGTTACGTGACTACAGGGTGGGGTACGACACAGTGTGTTTGTATAAAACAGAGAGTTAAAAAGGCCCCTTGTGTATTTAGTCTTATATTTAGAGGGAGAGTGGGATAAGTTGAGCCAAAAGTGTAAGTTGATGAGACACCCTTTGTTTCTAGGAAACTATAAAACAAAATTAATAATTTGACCAAATATTTAGGAAGAGGGTATCATTTCATGGAGTATGTGATGGAAGAAACCACATTAAAAAAAAAGTGGTAAGTATTGTCCAAAAAACAGATTTTTACAAAGTTAAATTAATTTATTGTGTTAGATGGTGCTTGTGTCTAATCCAAAAGTAGATCAATGTAAAGATCGTTTTATCCAACTTGTTGGGATCTCAATTAGCTTCAATATGAGGTCCTAAACCTAACATGACGGGGCATCTTTGTAGCTGTGTGAGCTAATATAGTCCAAATGTTTGCTTTGGGGTAAGTTGAACCAATGGCCACGGGGTAAGTTGAGCCAATGGCCATGGGATAAGTTGAACCAATGGCCATGGGGTAAGTTGAGCCAATGGTTGAGCTAATGGCCATGGGGTAAGTTGAGCCAATGGCCACGGGGTAAGTTGAGCCAATGGCCACGGGGTAAGTTGAGCCAATGGTTGAGCTAATGGCCATGGGGTAAATTGAACCAATGGCCATGGGGTAAGTTGAGTCAATGGCCATGGGGTTAGTTGAGTCAATGGTTTAGCTAATGGCCATGGGGTAAATTGAACCAATGGCCATGGGGTAAGTTGAACCAATGGCCATGGGGTAAGTTGAGCCAATGGTTTAGCTAATGGCCATGGGGTAAGTTGAGTCAATGGCCATGGAGTAAGTTGAACCAATGGTCACGAGGTAAGTTGAGCCAATGGTTGAGCTAATGGCAAGAGCTAATGCGAGGCATTATCACTGGGATACTATACTGTATAACAACAGAAAATGGCTCATCTTACCCCACAACACATTTGACAAAACAGTTGTGATCCAACAGAGAACTGTGATCCAACAGAACTGATCCAACAGAGAACTTTCTGCAACAAAAAAGGATTACACAAGAGTTGTGTAAACGTACTGTACGTGTGCGGACAAACTTTGACATCACAAAACATCAGTTGTATCGCTATTTGTTTCCATATTTTTTCTAATTTCAGGTCATACAAATGTATAATCATTGATAGGTAGAAGAGCTGCTTCAATAAAATAGTAAAACAATGTACAGAATCAACATAAATAGTTAGATACTAACTGTATCCCCGATGACTTAGCATACAAGACAGGAAACAGAGTAGAATAGAACAGTCACTTTATGGCAGAGCATTGGTGTACCAGTAATAGATTTTTATCTTTTTCAATCTAGTGTCCAAATACCTCCCTCCTTTCCCAGCTCAATGTTCCTCAATTATTTACTTTTCTTTGTATCCTCATATTTAGGTCCACGTCATATACATACAGTGATATAAATAGTTAGTTAAAATAGTTGACCCAATAGCTACCCTGGGACTATCTGCATTGATCCATTTTGAACCCTGTGTTATATAAACAAGTTATCGTTACTCATTGTGTATTTACTATTACTTTATTATTATGACGTGTTTTACTTTTCTATAATTTCTCTATTTTATTTCTCTCCTCGTTGTTGGGAAGGACCCGTCAGTGTACCAGGTGGAAACGGTCTGGTTTAGAGGGAACCTGAGATACTGGTGGAGGCAGTCTGGTTTTGAGGGAACCTGAGACACTGGTGGAGACAGTCTGATTTAGAGGGAACCTGAGATACTGGTGGAGACAGTCTGGTTTAGAGGGAACCTGAGATACTGGTGGAGACAGTCTGGTTTAGAGGGAACCTGAGATACTGGTGGAGACAGTCTGATCTAGAGGGAACCTGAGATACTGGTGGAGACAGTCTGATTTAGAGGGAACCTGAGATACTGGTGGAGACAGTCTGGTTTTGAGGGAACCTGAGATACTGGTGGGGACAGTCTGATTTAGAGGGAAACTGAGACACTGGTGGAGACAGTTTGAATTAGAGGGAACCTGAGATACTGGTGGAGACAGTACGTTTTAGAGGGAACCTGAGATACTGGTGGAGACAGTCTGAATTAGAGGGAACCTGAGATACTGGTGGAGACAGTCTGGTTTTGAGGGAACCTGAGACACTGGTGGAGACAGTCTGATTTAGAGGGAACCTGAGATACTGGTGGAGACAGTTTGAATTAGAGGGAACCTGAGATACTGGTGGAGACAGTCTGATTTAGAGGGAACCTGAGATACTGGTGGAGACAGTCTGATCTAGAGGGAACCTTAGATACTGGTGGAGACAGTCTGATTTAGAGGGAACCTGAGATACTGGTGGAGACAGTCTGATTTAGAGGGAACCTGAGATACTGGTGGAGACAGTCTGGTTTAGAGGGAACCTTAGATACTGGTGGAGACAGTCTGATTTAGAGGGAACCTGAGATACTGGTGGAGACAGTCTGATTTAGAGGGAACCTGAGATACTGGTGGAGACAGTCTGATTTAGAGGGAACCTGAGATACTGGTGGAGACAGTCTGATTTAGAGGGAACCTGAGATACTGGTGGAGACAGTCTGATTTAGAGGGAACCTGAGACACTGGTGGAGACCGTCTGATCTAGAGGGAACCTGAGACACTGGTGGAGACAGTCTGATTTAGAGGGAACCTGAGACACTGGTGGAGCCAGTTTGAATTAGAGGGAACCTGAGATACTGGTGGAGACAGTCTGGTTTAGAGGGAACCTGAGGTACTGTTGGAGACAGTCTGATTTAGAGGGAACCTGAGATACTGGTGGAGACAGTCTGATTTAGAAGGAACCTGAGATACTGGTGGAGACAGAATGATTTAAAGGGAACCTGAGATACTGGTGGAGACAGTCTGGTTTAGAGGGAACCTGAGATACTGGTGGAGACAGTCTGGTTTAGAGGGAACCTGAGATACTGGTGGAGACAGTCTGATTTAGAGGGAACCTGAGACACTGGTGGAGACAGTCTGATTTAGAGGGAACCTGAGACACTGGTGGAGACAGTTTGAATTAGAGGGAACCTGAGATACTGGTGGAGACAGTCTGGTTTAGAGGGAACCTGAGGTACTAGTGGAGACAGTCTGATTTAGAGGGAACCTGAGATACTGGTGGAGACAGTCTGATTTAGAGGGAACCTGAGATACTGGTGGAGACAGTCTGATTTAGAGGGAACCTGAGATACTGGTGGAGACAGTCTGAATTAGAGGGAACCTGAGATACTGGTGGAGACAGTCTGGTTTAGAGGGAACCTGAGACACTGGTGGAGACAGTCTGATCTCGAGGGAACCTGAGATACTGGTGGAGACAGTCTGATTTAGAGGGAACCTGAGATACTGGTGGAGACAGTCTGATCTAGAGGGAACCTTAGATACTGGTGGAGACAGTCTGATCTAGAGGGAACCTTAGATACTGGTGGAGACAGTCTGATTTAGAGGGAACCTGAGATACTGGTGGAGACAGTCTGATTTAGAGGGAACCTGAGATACTGGTGGAGACAGTCTGGTTTAGAGGGAACCTTAGATACTGGTGGAGACAGTCTGATTTAGAGGGAACCTGAGATACTGGTGGAGACAGTCTGATTTAGAGGGAACCTGAGATACTGGTGGAGACAGTCTGATTTAGAGGGAACCTGAGATACTGGTGGAGACAGAATGATTTAGAGGGAACCTGAGATACTGGTGGAAACAGTCTGATCCTGAGATACTGAGATAGGAAACCTGAGATACTGGTGATACAGATACTAAGATACTGGTGGAGACAGTCTGATTTAGAGGGAACCTGAGACACTGGTGGAGACAGTCTGATTTAGAGGGAACCTGAGATACTGGTGGAGACAGTCTGATTTAGAGGGAACCTGAGATACTGGTGGAGACAGTCTGATTTAGAGGGAACCTGAGATACTGGTGGAGACAGTCTGATTTAGAGGGAACCTGAGATACTGGTGGAGACAGTCTGATTTAGAGGGAACCTGAGATACTGGTGGAGACAGTATGATTTAGAGGGAACCTGAGATACTGGTGGAGACAGTCTGATCTAGAGGGAAACTGAGACACTGGTGGAGACAGTTTGAATTAGAGGGAACCTGAGATACTGGTGGAGACAGTCTGGTTTTGAGGGAACCTGAGACACTGGTGGAGACAGTCTGATTTAGAGGGAACCTTAGATACTGGTGGAGACAGTACGATTTAGAGGGAACCTGAGATACTGGTGGAGACAGTCTGATTTAGAGGGAACCTGAGATACTGGTGGAGACAGTCTGATTTAGAGGGAACCTGAGATACTGGTGGAGACAGAATGATTTAGAGGGAACCTGAGATACTGGTGGAAACAGTCTGATCCTGAGATACTGAGATAGGAAACCTGAGATACTGGTGATACAGATACTGAGATACTGGTGGAGACAGTCTGATTTAGAGGGAACCTGAGACACTGGTGGAGACAGTCTGATTTAGAGGGAACCTGAGACACTGGTGGAGACAGTCTGATTTAGAGGGAACCTGAGATACTGGTGGAAACAGTCTGATCCTGAGATACTGAGATAGGAAACCTGAGATACTGGTGATACAGATACTGAGATACTGGTGTAGACAGTCTGATTTAGAGGGAACCTGAGACACTGGTGGAGACAGTCTGGTTTAGAGGGAACCTGAGACACTGGTGGAGACAGTCTGATCTCGAGGGAACCTGAGATACCGGTGGAGACAGTCTGATTTAGAGGGAACCTGAGATACTGGTGGAGACAGTCTGATCTAGAGGGAACCTTAGATACTGGTGGAGACAGTCTGATCTAGAGGGAACCTTAGATACTGGTGGAGACAGTCTGATTTAGAGGGAACCTGAGATACTGGTGGAGACAGTCTGATTTAGAGGGAACCTGAGATACTGGTGGAGACAGTCTGGTTTAGAGGGAACCTTAGATACTGGTGGAGACAGTCTGATTTAGAGGGAACCTGAGATACTGGTGGAGACAGTCTGATTTAGAGGGAACCTGAGATACTGGTGGAGACAGTCTGATTTAGAGGGAACCTGAGATACTGGTGGAGACAGTCTGATTTAGAGGGAACCTGAGATACTGGTGGAGACAGTCTGATTTAGAGGGAACCTGAGACACTGGTGGAGACCGTCTGATCTAGAGGGAACCTGAGACACTGGTGGAGACAGTCTGATTTAGAGGGAACCTGAGACACTGGTGGAGCCAGTTTGAATTAGAGGGAACCTGAGATACTGGTGGAGACAGTCTGGTTTAGAGGGAACCTGAGGTACTGGTGGAGACAGTCTGATTTAGAGGGAACCTGAGATACTGGTGGAGACAGTCTGATTTAGAAGGAACCTGAGATACTGGTGGAGACAGAATGATTTAAAGGGAACCTGAGATACTGGTGGAGACAGTCTGGTTTAGAGGGAACCTGAGATACTGGTGGAGACAGTCTGGTTTAGAGGGAACCTGAGATACTGGTGGAGACAGTCTGATTTAGAGGGAACCTGAGACACTGGTGGAGACAGTCTGATTTAGAGGGAACCTGAGATACTGGTGGAGACAGTCTGATTTAGAGGGAACCTGAGATACTGGTGGAGACAGTCTGATTTAGAGGGAACCTGAGATACTGGTGGAGACAGTCTGATTTAGAGGGAACCTGAGATACTGGTGGAGACAGTCTGAATTAGAGGGAACCTGAGATACTGGTGGAGACAGTCTGGTTTAGAGGGAACCTGAGACACTGGTGGAGACAGTCTGATCTCGAGGGAACCTGAGATACTGGTGGAGACAGTCTGATTTAGAGGGAACCTGAGATACTGGTGGAGACAGTCTGGTCTAGAGGGAACCTTAGATACTGGTGGAGACAGTCTGATCTAGAGGGAACCTTAGATACTGGTGGAGACAGTCTGATCCTGAGATACTGAGATAGGAAACCTGAGATACTGGTGATACAGATACTGAGATACTGGTGGAGACAGTCTGATTTAGAGGGAACCTGAGACACTGGTGGAGACAGTCTGATTTAGAGGGAACCTGAGATACTGGTGGAGACAGTCAGATTTAGAGGGAACCTGAGATACTGGTGGAGACAGTCTGATTTAGAGGGAACCTGAGATACTGGTGGAGACAGTCTGATTTAGAGGGAACCTGAGATACTGGTGGAGACAGTCTGATTTAGAGGGAACCTGAGATACTGGTGGAGACAGTATGATTTAGAGGGAACCTGAGATACTGGTGGAGACAGTCTGATCTAGAGGGAAACTGAGACACTGGTGGAGACAGTTTGAATTAGAGGGAACCTGAGATACTGGTGGAGACAGTCTGGTTTTGAGGGAACCTGAGACACTGGTGGAGACAGTCTGATTTAGAGGGAACCTTAGATACTGGTGGAGACAATACGATTTAGAGGGAACCTGAGATACTGGTGGAGACAGTCTGATTTAGAGGGAACCTGAGATACTGGTGGAGACAGTCTGATTTAGAGGGAACCTGAGATACTGGTGGAGACAGTCTGATCTAGAGGGAAACTGAGGTACTGGTGGAGACAGTCTGATCTAGAGGGAACCTGAGATACTGGTGGAGACAGTCTGATTTAGAGGGAACCTGAGATACTGGTGGAGACAGAATGATTTAGAGGGAACCTGAGATACTGGTGGAAACAGTCTGATCCTGAGATACTGAGATAGGAAACCTGAGATACTGGTGATACAGATACTGAGATACTGGTGGAGACAGTCTGATTTAGAGGGAACCTGAGACACTGGTGGAGACAGTCTGATTTAGAGGGAACCTGAGACACTGGTGGAGACAGTCTGATTTAGAGGGAACCTGAGATACTGGTGGAAACAGTCTGATCCTGAGATACTGAGATAGGAAACCTGAGATACTGGTGATACAGATACTGAGATACTGGTGTAGACAGTCTGATTTAGAGGGAACCTGAGACACTGGTGGAGACAGTCTGATTTAGAGGGAACCTGAGATACTGGTGGAGACAGTCTGATTTAGAGGGAACCTGAGATACTGGTGGAGACAGTCTGATTTAGAGGGAACCTGAGATACTGGTGGAGACAGTCTGATTTAGAGGGAACCTGAGATACTGGTGGAGACAGTCTGATTTAGAGGGAACCTGAGATACTGGAGGAGACAGTCTGATTTAGAGGGAACCTGAGATACTGGTGGAGACAGTCTGAATTAGAGGGAACCTGAGATACTGGTCGAGACAGTCTGATTTAGAGGGAACCTGAGATACTGGTGGAAACAGTCTGATCCTGAGATACTGAGATAGGAAACCTGAGATACTGGTGATACAGATACTGAGATACTGGTGGAGACAGTCTGATTTAGAGGGAACCTGAGATACTGGTGGAGACAGTATGATTTAGAGGGAACCTGAGATACTGGTGGAGACAGTCTGATCTAGAGGGAAACTGAGACACTGGTGGAGACAGTTTGAATTAGAGGGAACCTGAGATACTGGTGGAGACAGTCTGGTTTTGAGGGAACCTGAGACACTGGTGGAGACAGTCTAATTTAGAGGGAACCTTAGATACTGGTGGAGACAGTACGATTTAGAGGGAACCTGAGATACTGGTGGAGACAGTCTGATTTAGAGGGAACCTGAGATACTGGTCGAGACAGTCTGATTTAGAGGGAACCTGAGATACTGGTGGAGACAGTCTGATTTAGAGGGAACCTGAGATACTGGTGGAGACAGTCTGATTTAGAGGGAACCTGAGATACTGGTGGAGACAGTCTGGTTTAGAGGGAACCTGAGATACTGGTGGAGACAGTCTGATTTAGAGGGAACCTGAGATACTGGTGGAGACAGTCTGGTTTTGAGGGAACCTGAGACACTGGTGGAGACAGTCTGATTTAGAGGGAACCTTAGATACTGGTGGAGACAGTACGATTTAGAGGGAACCTGAGATACTGGTGGAGACAGTCTGGTTTAGAGGGAACCTGAGATACTGGTCGAGACAGTCTGATTTAGAGGGAACCTGAGATACTGGTGGAGACAGTCTGATTTAGAGGGAACCTGAGATACTGGTGGAGACAGTCTGGTTTAGAGGGAACCTGAGATACTGGTGGAGACAGTCTGATTTAGAGGGAACCTGAGATACTGGTGGAGACAGTCTGATTTAGAGGGAACCTGAGATACTGGTGGAGACAGTCTGATTTAGAGGGAACCTGAGATACTGGTGGAGACAGTCTGATTTAGAGGGAACCTGAGATACTGGTGGAGACAGTCTGATTTAGAGGGAACCTGAGATACTGGTGGAGACAGTCTGATTTAGAGGGAACCTGAGATACTGGTGGAGACAGTCTGATTTAGAGGGAACCTGAGATACTGGTGGAGACAGTCTGATTTAGAGGGAACCTGAGATACTGGTGGAGACAGTCTGATTTAGAGGGAACCTGAGATACTGGTGGAGACAGTATGATTTAGAGGGAACCTGAGATACTGGTGGAGACAGTCTGATCTAGAGGGAAACTGAGACACTGGTGGAGACAGTTTGAATTAGAGGGAACCTGAGATACTGGTGGAGACAGTCTGGTTTTGAGGGAACCTGAGACACTGGTGGAGACAGTCTGATTTAGAGGGAACCTTAGATACTGGTGGAGACAGTACGATTTAGAGGGAACCTGAGATACTGGTGGAGACAGTCTGATTTAGAGGGAACCTGAGATACTGGTGGAAACAGTCTGATCCTGAGATACTGAGATAGGAAACCTGAGATACTGGTGATACAGATACTGAGATACTGGTGGAGACAGTCTGATTTAGAGGGAACCTGAGACACTGGTGGAGACAGTCTGATTTAGAGGGAACCTGAGATACTGGTGGAGACAGTCTGATTTAGAGGGAACCTGAGATACTGGTGGAGACAGTCTGATTTAGAGGGAACCTGAGATACTGGTGGAGACAGTCTGATTTAGAGGGAACCTGAGATACTGGTGGAGACAGTCTGATTTAGAGGGAACCTGAGATACTGGAGGAGACAGTCTGATTTAGAGGGAACCTGAGATACTGGTGGAGACAGTCTGATTTAGAGGGAACCTGAGAGACTGGTCGAGACAGTCTGATTTAGAGGGAACCTGAGATACTGGTGGAAACAGTCTGATCCTGAGATACTGAGATAGGAAACCTGAGATACTGGTGATACAGATACTGAGATACTGGTGGAGACAGTCTGATTTAGAGGGAACCTGAGATACTGGTGGAGACAGTATGATTTAGAGGGAACCTGAGATACTGGTGGAGACAGTCTGATCTAGAGGGAAACTGAGACACTGGTGGAGACAGTTTGAATTAGAGGGAACCTGAGATACTGGTGGAGACAGTCTGGTTTTGAGGGAACCTGAGACACTGGTGGAGACAGTTTGAATTTGAGGGAACCTGAGATACTGGTGGAGACAGTCTGGTTTTGAGGGAACCTGAGACACTGGTGGAGACAGTCTGATTTAGAGGGAACCTTAGATACTGGTGGAGACAGTACGATTTAGAGGGAACCTGAGATACTGGTGGAGACAGTCTGATTTAGAGGGAACCTGAGATACTGGTGGAGACAGTCTGATTTAGAGGGAACCTGAGATACTGGTGGAGACAGTCTGATCTAGAGGGAAACTGAGGTACTGGTGGAGACAGTCTGATCTAGAGGGAACCTGAGATACTGGTGGAGACAGTCTGATTTAGAGGGAACCTGAGATACTGGTGGAGACAGAATGATTTAGAGGGAACCTGAGATACTGGTGGAAACAGTCTGATCCTGAGATACTGAGATAGGAAACCTGAGATACTGGTGATACAGATACTGAGATACTGGTGGAGACAGTCTGATTTAGAGGGAACCTGAGACACTGGTGGAGACAGTCTGATTTAGAGGGAACCTGAGATACTGGTGGAAACAGTCTGATCCTGAGATACTGAGATAGGAAACCTGAGATACTGGTGATACAGATACTGAGATACTGGTGGAGACAGTCTGATTTAGAGGGAACCTGAGATACTGGTGGAGACAGTATGATTTAGAGGGAACCTGAGATACTGGTGGAGACAGTCTGATCTAGAGGGAAACTGAGACACTGGTGGTGACAGTTTGAATTAGAGGGAACCTGAGATACTGGTGGAGACAGTCTGGTTTTGAGGGAACCTGAGACACTGGTGGAGACAGTCTGATTTAGAGGGAACCTTAGATACTGGTGGAGACAGTACGATTTAGAGGGAACCTGAGATACTGGTGGAGACAGTCTGATTTAGAGGGAACCTGAGATACTGGTCGAGACAGTCTGATTTAGAGGGAACCTGAGATACTGGTGGAGACAGTCTGATTTAGAGGGAACCTGAGATACTGGTGGAGACAGTCTGGTTTAGAGGGAACCTGAGATACTGGTGGAGACAGTCTGATTTAGAGGGAACCTGAGATACTGGTGGAGACAGTCTGATTTAGAGGGAACCTGAGATACTGGTGGAGACAGTCTGATTTAGAGGGAACCTGAGATACTGGTGGAGACAGTCTGATTTAGAGGGAACCTGAGATACTGGTGGAGACAGTCTGATTTAGAGGGAACCTGAGATACTGGTGGAGACAGTCTGATTTAGAGGGAACCTGAGATACTGGTGGAGACAGTCTGATTTAGAGGGAACCTGAGATACTGGTGGAGACAGTCTGATTTAGAGGGAACCTGAGATACTGGTGGAGACAGTCTGATTTAGAGGGAACCTGAGATACTGGTGGAGACAGTATGATTTAGAGGGAACCTGAGATACTGGTGGAGACAGTCTGATCTAGAGGGAAACTGAGACACTGGTGGAGACAGTTTGAATTAGAGGGAACCTGAGATACTGGTGGAGACAGTCTGGTTTTGAGGGAACCTGAGACACTGGTGGAGACAGTCTGATTTAGAGGGAACCTTAGATACTGGTGGAGACAGTACGATTTAGAGGGAACCTGAGATACTGGTGGAGACAGTCTGATTTAGAGGGAACCTGAGATACTGGTGGAGACAGTCTGATTTAGAGGGAACCTGAGATACTGGTGGAGAAAGTCTGATCTAGAGGGAAACTGAGGTACTGGTGGAGACAGTCTGATCTAGAGGGAACCTGAGATACTGGTGGAGACAGTCTGATTTAGAGGGAACCTGAGATACTGGTGGAGACAGTCTGATTTAGAGGGAACCTGAGATACTGGTGGAGACAGAATGATTTAGAGGGAACCTGAGATACTGGTGGAAACAGTCTGATCCTGAGATACTGAGATGGGAAACCTGAGATACTGGTGATACAGATACTGAGATACTGGTGGAGACAGTCTGATTTAGAGGGAACCTGAGACACTGGTGGAGACAGTCTGATTTAGAGGGAACCTGAGATACTGGTGGAGACAGTCTGATTTAGAGGGAACCTGAGATACTGGTGGAGACAGTCTGATTTAGAGGGAACCTGAGATACTGGTGGAGACAGTCTGATTTAGAGGGAACCTGAGATACTGGTGGAGACAGTCTGATTTAGAGGGAACCTGAGATACTGGAGGAGACAGTCTGATTTAGAGGGAACCTGAGATACTGGTGGAGACAGTCTGATTTAGAGGGAACCTGAGAGACTGGTCGAGACAGTCTGATTTAGAGGGAACCTGAGATACTGGTGGAAACAGTCTGATCCTGAGATACTGAGATAGGAAACCTGAGATACTGGTGATACAGATACTGAGATACTGGTGGAGACAGTCTGATTTAGAGGGAACCTGAGATACTGGTGGAGACAGTATGATTTAGAGGGAACCTGAGATACTGGTGGAGACAGTCTGATCTAGAGGGAAACTGAGACACTGGTGGAGACAGTTTGAATTAGAGGGAACCTGAGATACTGGTGGAGACAGTCTGGTTTTGAGGGAACCTGAGACACTGGTGGAGACAGTCTGATTTAGAGGGAACCTTAGATACTGGTGGAGACAGTACGATTTAGAGGGAACCTGAGATACTGGTGGAGACAGTCTGATTTAGAGGGAACCTGAGATACTGGTCGAGACAGTCTGATTTAGAGGTAACCTGAGATACGGGTGGAGACAGTCTGATTTAGAGGGAACCTGAGATACTGGTGGAGACAGTCTGATTTAGAGGGAACCTGAGATACTGGTGGAGACAGTCTGGTTTAGAGGGAACCTGAGATACTGGTGGAGACAGTCTGATCTAGAGGGAACCTGAGATACTGGTGGAGACAGTCTGGTTTAGAGGGAACCTGAGATACTGGTGGAGACAGTCTGATCTAGAGGTAACCTGAGATACTGGTGGAGACAGTCTGATTTAGAGGGAACCTGAGACACTGGTGGAGACAGTCTGATTTAGAGGGAACCTTAGATACTGGTGGAGACAGTCTGGTTTAGAGGGAACCTGAGATACTGGTGGAGACAGTCTGATTTAGAGGGAACCTGAGATACTGGTGGAGACAGTCTGATTTAGAGGGAACCTGAGATACTGGTGGAGACAGTCTGATCTAGAGGGAACCTGAGATACTGGTGGAGACAGTACGATTTAGAGGGAACCTGAGATACTGGTGGAGACAGTCTGATTTAGAGGGAACCTGAGATACTGGTGGAAACAGTCTGATCCTGAGATACTGAGATAGGAAACCTGAGATACTGGTGATACAGATACTGAGATACTGGTGGAGACAGTCTGATTTAGAGGGAACCTGAGACACTGGTGGAGACAGTCTGATTTAGAGGGAACCTGAGATACTGGTGGAGACAGTCTGATTTAGAGGGAACCTGAGATACTGGTGGAGACAGTCTGATTTAGAGGGAACCTGAGATACTGGTGGAGACAGTCTGATTTAGAGGGAACCTGAGATACTGGTGGAGACAGTCTGATTTAGAGGGAACCTGAGATACTGGTGGAGACAGTATGATTTAGAGGGAACCTGAGATACTGGTGGAAACAGTCTGATCCTGAGATACTGAGATAGGAAACCTGAGATACTGGTGATACAGATACTGAGATACTGGTGGAGACAGTCTGATTTAGAGGGAACCTGAGATACTGGTGGAGACAGTATGATTTAGAGGGAACCTGAGATACTGGTGGAGACAGTCTGATCTAGAGGGAAACTGAGTACTGGTGGAGACAGTTTGAATTAGAGGGAACCTGAGATACTGGTGGAGACAGTCTGGTTTTGAGGGAACCTGAGACACTGGTGGAGACAGTCTGATTTAGAGGGAACCTTAGATACTGGTGGAGACAGTACGATTTAGAGGGAACCTGAGATACTGGTGGAGACAGTCTGATTTAGAGGGAACCTGAGATACTGGTCGAGACAGTCTGATTTAGAGGTAACCTGAGATACTGGTCGAGACAGTCTGATTTAGAGGTAACCTGAGATACTGGTGGAGACAGTCTGATTTAGAGGGAACCTGAGATACTGGTGGAGACAGTCTGGTTTAGAGGGAACCTGAGATACTGGTGGAGACAGTCTGATCTAGAGGGAACCTGAGATACTGGTGGAGACAGTCTGGTTTAGAGGGAACCTGAGATACTGGTGGAGACAGTCTGATCTAGAGTTAACCTGAGATACTGGTGGAGACAGTCTGATTTAAAGGGAACCTGAGATACTGGTGGAGACAGTCTGGTTTAGAGGGAACCTGAGATACTGGTGGAGACCCCACATAGAAAATATAAACTAGACTAACCCCCCTAGTCACGCCCTGACCTACTCTACCATAGAAAATAAACTCTTTCTATGGTCAGGACGTGACAATGATAACATAAATCACATCTCCTGTTCCATGAGCACAAGGCACTGTGTCCACACGTAGGCCTAAGGGCTCTTTGGCAGGAGGCATAGATGTTAGTCCTATCCATTGAAGATAGTTTATTTAATAGAATACACTTAACCTAGTCTGGTTACTTTTTTTGAGGTTTCAGGGTCAGGGTCCATAATTTATTATTATATTTTATTTTTATTTAACTAGGCAAGCCAGTTAAAGAACAAATTCTTATTTAGAATGACGGCCTACAGAGCCGTAACCCGGACAACGCTGGGCCAATTGTGCGCCGCACTATGGGACTCCTGATCACGGCCGGTTGTGATACGCCTGGAATCGAACCGGGGTGTCTGTAGTGATGCCACTCGGGGTGTCTGTAGTGATGCCACTCGGGAGCCCAATAAATAAACCATTTATACAGCATTTATAAGGCATTTACAAAACCATTTATACAGCATTTATAAGGCATTTACAAACCATTTATAGCCAGGGGAACACTCCAACACTCAGACATAGTTTACAGATAGCCAGGAGTACACTCCAACACTAAGACATAGTTTACAGATAGCCAGGCGTACACTCCAACACTAAGACATAATTTACAGATAGCCAGGGGTACACTCCAACACTCAGACATAATTTACAGATAGCCAGGGGTACACTCCTACACTCAGACATAGTTTACAGATAGCCAGGGGTACACTCCAACACTCACATTATTTACAGATAGCCAGGGGAACACTCCAACACTCCGACATTATTTACAGATAGCCAGGGGTACACTCCAACACTCAGACATAATTTACAGATAGCCAGGGGAACACTCCAACACTCAGACATAATTTACAGATAGCCAGGGGTACACTCCAACACTAAGACATAGTTTACAGATAGCCAGGCGTACACTCCAACACTAAGACATAATTTACAGATAGCCAGGGGTACACTCCAACACTCAGACATAATTTACAGATAGCCAGGGGTACACTCCTACACTCAGACATAGTTTACAGATAGCCAGGGGTACACTCCAACACTCACATTATTTACAGATAGCCAGGGGAACACTCCAACACTCCGACATTATTTACAGATAGCCAGGGGTACACTCCAACACTCAGACATAATTTACAGATAGCCAGGGGAACACTCCAACACTCAGACAGTATTTACAGATAGCCAGGGGTACACTCCAACACTCAGACATTATTTACAGATAGCCAGGGGAACACTCCAACACTCAGACAGTATTTACAGATAGCCAGGGGAACACTCCTACACTCAGACATCATTTACAGATAGCCAGGGGTACACTCCAACACTCAGACATTATTTACAGATAGCCAGGGGTACACTCCAACACTCAGACATAATTTACAGATAGCCAGGGGTACACTCCAACACTCCAACACTCAGACATTATTTACAGATAGCCAGAGGTACACTCCAACACTCAGACATCATTTACAGATAGCCAGGGGAACACTCCTACACTCAGACATCATTTACAGATAGCCAGGGGTACACTCCAACACTCAGACATAATTTACAGATAGCCAGGGGTACACTCCAACACTCAGACATAATTTACAGATAGCCAGGGGTACACTCCAACACTCAGACAGTATTTACAGATAGCCAGGGGTACACTCCAACACGCAGACAGTATTTACAGATAGCCAGGGGAACACTCCAACACTCGGACATCATTACAGATAGCCAGGGGCACACTCCAACACTCAGACATAGTTTACAGATAGCCAGGGGAACACTCCAACACTCAGACATTATTTACAGATAGCCAGGGGTACACTCCAACACTCAGACATAGTTTACAGATAGCCAGGGGTACACTCCAACACTCAGACATAATTTACAGATAGCCAGGGGTACACTCCAACACTCCAACACTCAGACATTATTTACAGATAGCCAGGGGTACACTCCAACACTCAGACATCATTTACAGATAGCCAGGGGTACACTCCAACACTCAGACATAATTTACAGATAGCCAGGGGTACACTCCAACACTCCAACACTCAGACATAATTTACAGATAGCCAGGGGTACACTCCAACACTCAGACATAGTTTACAGATAGCCAGGGGTACACTCCAACACTCAGACATAATTTACAGATAGCCAGGGGTACACTCCAACACTCAGACATAGTTTACAGATAACCAGGGGTACACTCCAACACTCAGACATCATTTACAGATAGCCAGGGGAACACTCCAACACTCAGACATCATTACAGATAGCCAGGGGTACACTCCAACACTCAGACATAGTTTACAGATAGCCAGGGGTACACTCCTACACTCAGACATCATTTACAGATAGCCAGGGGTACACTCCAACACTCAGACATCATTACAGATAGCCAGGGGTACACTCCAACACTCCAACACTCACATTATTTACAAAAGATGCATTTGTGTTTAGTGAGTCAGCCAGAACAGAGGCAGTAGGGATGACCACGTGTTCTCTGGATAAGTGTGTGAATTTCACAATTTAGTAGTAAAGTAGTAAAGTAAAAGTAGTCCAAAATATAAATAGTAAAGTACAGATACCCTAAAAAATGAGTTAAGTACTTTACACCACTGATAATTAGGCTACTAGTTAGGCTACTGACTAGGCTACTGACTACGCTACTAGTTAGGCTACTGGTTAGGCTACTAGTTAGGCTACTGACTAGGCTACTGACTAGGCTACTAGTTAGGCTACTGACTAGGCTACTGATTAGGCTACTGATTAGGCTACTAGTTAGGCTACTGACTAGGCTACTGACTAGGCTACTGACTAGGCTACTGACTAGGCTACTGACTAGGCTACTGACTAGGCTACTAGTTAGGCTACTGACTAGGCTACTGACTAGGCTACTGATTAGGCTACTGATTAGGCTACTGACTGGGCTACTGACTAGGCTACTGACTAGGCTACTGACTAGGCTACTGACTAGGCTACTGATTAGGCTACTAGTTAGGCTACTAGTTAGGCTACTAGTTAGGCTACTGACTAGGCTACTGACTAGGCTACTGACTAGGCTACTGACTAGGCTACTAGTTAGGCTACTAGTTAGGCTACTAGTTAGGCTACTGACTAGGCTACTGACTAGGCTACTGACTAGGCTACTGACTAGGCTACTGACTAGGCTACTGGTTAGGCTACTGACTAGGCTACTGACTAGGCTACTGATTAGGCTACTGACTAGGCTACTGACTAGGCTACTGACTAGGCTACTGATTAGGCTACTGACTAGGCTACTGATTAGGCTACTGACTAGGCTACTGATTAGGCTACTGACTAGGCTACTGGTTAGGCTACTGACTAGGCTACTGACTAGGCTACTGACTAGGCTACTGACTAGGCGACTGACTAGGCTACTGGTTAGGCTACTGACTGGGCTACTGACTAGGCTACTGACTAGGCTACTGGTTAGGCTACTGACTAGGCTACTGGTTAGGGTACTGACTAGGCTACTGGTTAGGGTACTGACTAGGCTACTGATTAGGCTACTGACTAGGCTACTGATTAGGCTACTGACTAGGCTACTGACTTGGCTACTGACTAGGCTACTGACTAGGCTACTGACTAGGCTACTGACTAGGCTACTGACTAGGGTACTGACTAGGCTACTGGTTATGGTACTGACTAGGCTACTGGTTAGGGTACTGACTAGGCTACTGGTTAGGGTACTGACTAGGCTACTGACTAGGCTACTGACTAGGCTACTGACTAGGCTACTGATTAGGCTACTGACTAGGCTACTGACTAGGCTACTGGTTAGGCTACTGACTAGGCTACTGACTAGGCTACTGACTAGGCTACTGACTAGGCTACTGACTAGGCTACTGATTAGGGTACTGACTAGGCTACTGACTAGGCTACTGATTAGGCTACTGACTAGGTTACTGATTAGGGTACTGACTAGGCTACTGACTGGGCTACTAGTTAGGCTACTGGTTAGGCTACTGACTAGGCTACTGACTGGGCTACTGGTTAGGCTACTGGTTAGGCTACTGACTAGGCTACTGATTAGGGTACTGACTAGGCTACTGACTAGGCTACTGATTAGGGTACTGACTAGGCTACTGATTAGGGTACTGACTAGGCTACTGGTTAGGCTACTGGTTAGGCTACTGACTAGGCTACTGATTAGGGCACTGACTAGGCTACTGACTAGGCTACTGACTAGGCTACTGATTAGGGTACTGACTAGGCTACTGACTAGGCTACTGATTAGGGTACTGACTAGGCTACTGACTAGTCTACTGACTAGGCTACTGACTAGGCTACTGACTAGGCTATTGGTTAGGCTATTGGTTAGGCTACTGACTGGGCTACTGACTAGGCTACTGACTAGGCTACTGACTAGGCTACTGACTAGGCTACTGGTTAGGCTACTGACTAGGCTACTGACTAGGCTACTGGTTAGGCTACTGGTTAGGCTACTGACTAGGCTACTGATTAGGGTACTGACTAGGCTACTGACTAGGCTACTGACTAGGCTACTGATTAGGGTACTGACTAGGCTACTGACTAGGCTACTGACTAGGCTACTGACTAGGCTACTGATTAGGGTACTGACTAGGCTACTGACTAGGCTACTGATTAGGGTACTGACTAGGCTACTGACTAGGCTACTGATTAGGGTACTGACTAGGCTACTGACTAGGCAACTGATTAGGCTACTGACTAGGCTACTGACTAGGCTACTGACTAGGCTACTGACTAGGCTACTGATTAGGGTACTGACTAGGCTACTGACTAGGCTACTGACTAGGCTACTGACTAGGCTACTGGTTAGGCTACTGGTTAGGCTACTGACTAGGCTACTGACTAGGCTACTGACTAGGCTACTGATTAGGGTACTGATTAGGCTACTGACTAGGCTACTGATTAGGGTACTGACTAGGCTACTGACTAGGCTACTGGTTAGGCTACTGACTAGGCTACTGATTAGGCTACTGACTAGGCTACTGATTAGGGTACTGACTAGGCTACTGACTAGGCTACTGGTTAGGCTACTGGTTAGGCTACTGACTAGGCTACTGACTAGGCTACTGACTAGGCTACTGACTAGGCTACTGACTAGGCTACTGATTAGGGTACTGACTAGGCTACTGGTTAGGCTACTGACTAGGGTACTGACTAGGCTACTGACTAGGCTACTGACTAGGATACTAGTTAGGCTACTGGTTAGGCTACTGACTAGGCTACTGACTAGGCCACTGGTTAGGCTACTGATTAGGGTACTGACTAGGCTACTGACTAGGCTACTGACTAGGCTACTGACTAGGCTACTGGTTAGGCTACTGGTTAGGCTACTGACTAGGCTACTGACTAGGCTACTGACTAGGCTACTGATTAGGGTACTGATTAGGCTACTGACTAGGCTACTGATTAGGGTACTGACTAGGCTACTGACTAGGCTACTGGTTAGGCTACTGACTAGGCTACTGATTAGGCTACTGACTAGGCTACTGATTAGGGTACTGACTAGGCTACTGACTAGGCTACTGGTTAGGCTACTGGTTAGGCTACTGACTAGGCTACTGACTAGGCTACTGATTAGGCTACTGACTAGGCTACTGACTAGGCTACTGATTAGGGTACTGACTAGGCTACTGGTTAGGCTACTGACTAGGGTACTGACTAGGCTACTGACTAGGCTACTGACTAGGCTACTAGTTAGGCTACTGGTTAGGCTACTGACTAGGCTACTGACTAGGCCACTGGTTAGGCTACTGGTTAGGCTACTGACTAGGCTACTGATTAGGGTACTGACTAGGCTACTGACTAGGCTACTGATTAGGTTACTGACTAGGCTACTGACTAGGCTACTGATTAGGGTACTGACTAGGCTACTGACTAGGCTACTGACTAGGCTACTGATTAGGGTACTGACTAGGCTACTGACTAGGCTACTGATTAGGGTACTGACTAGGCTACTGACTAGGCTACTGATTAGGGTACTGACTAGGCTACTGACTAGGCTACTGATTAGGCTACTGACTAGGCTACTGACTAGGCTACTGACTAGGCTACTGACTAGGGTACTGACTAGGCTACTGACTAGGCTACTGACTAGGCTACTGACTAGGCTACTGACTAGGCTACTGATTAGGCTACTGACTAGGCTACTGACTAGGCTACTGGTTAGGCTACTGACTAGGCTACTGACTAGGCTACTGACTAGGCTACTGACTAGGCTACTAGTTAGGCTACTGGTTAGGCTACTGACTAGGCTACTGACTGGGCTACTGGTTAGGCTACTGGTTAGGCTACTGACTAGGCTACTGATTAGGGTACTGACTAGGCTACTGACTAGGCTACTGATTAGGGTACTGACTAGGCTACTGATTAGGGTACTGACTAGGCTACTGGTTAGGCTACTGGTTAGGCTACTGACTAGGCTACTGATTAGGGCACTGACTAGGCTACTGACTAGGCTACTGACTAGGCTACTGATTAGGGTACTGACTAGGCTACTGACTAGGCTACTGATTAGGGTACTGACTAGGCTACTGACTAGTCTACTGACTAGGCTACTGACTAGGCTACTGACTAGGCTATTGGTTAGGCTATTGGTTAGGCTACTGACTGGGCTACTGACTAGGCTACTGACTAGGCTACTGACTAGGCTACTGACTAGGCTACTGGTTAGGCTACTGACTAGGCTACTGACTAGGCTACTGGTTAGGCTACTGGTTAGGCTACTGACTAGGCTACTGATTAGGGTACTGACTAGGCTACTGACTAGGCTACTGACTAGGCTACTGATTAGGGTACTGACTAGGCTACTGACTAGGCTACTGACTAGGCTACTGACTAGGCTACTGATTAGGGTACTGACTAGGCTACTGACTAGGCTACTGATTAGGGTACTGACTAGGCTACTGACTAGGCTACTGATTAGGGTACTGACTAGGCTACTGACTAGGCAACTGATTAGGCTACTGACTAGGCTACTGACTAGGCTACTGACTAGGCTACTGACTAGGCTACTGATTAGGGTACTGACTAGGCTACTGACTAGGCTACTGACTAGGCTACTGACTAGGCTACTGGTTAGGCTACTGGTTAGGCTACTGACTAGGCTACTGACTAGGCTACTGACTAGGCTACTGATTAGGGTACTGATTAGGCTACTGACTAGGCTACTGATTAGGGTACTGACTAGGCTACTGACTAGGCTACTGGTTAGGCTACTGACTAGGCTACTGATTAGGCTACTGACTAGGCTACTGATTAGGGTACTGACTAGGCTACTGACTAGGCTACTGGTTAGGCTACTGGTTAGGCTACTGACTAGGCTACTGACTAGGCTACTGACTAGGCTACTGACTAGGCTACTGATTAGGGTACTGACTAGGCTACTGGTTAGGCTACTGACTAGGGTACTGACTAGGCTACTGACTAGGCTACTGACTAGGATACTAGTTAGGCTACTGGTTAGGCTACTGACTAGGCTACTGACTAGGCCACTGGTTAGGCTACTGATTAGGGTACTGACTAGGCTACTGACTAGGCTACTGACTAGGCTACTGACTAGGCTACTGGTTAGGCTACTGGTTAGGCTACTGACTAGGCTACTGACTAGGCTACTGACTAGGCTACTGATTAGGGTACTGATTAGGCTACTGACTAGGCTACTGATTAGGGTACTGACTAGGCTACTGACTAGGCTACTGGTTAGGCTACTGACTAGGCTACTGATTAGGCTACTGACTAGGCTACTGATTAGGGTACTGACTAGGCTACTGACTAGGCTACTGGTTAGGCTACTGGTTAGGCTACTGACTAGGCTACTGACTAGGCTACTGATTAGGCTACTGACTAGGCTACTGACTAGGCTACTGATTAGGGTACTGACTAGGCTACTGGTTAGGCTACTGACTAGGGTACTGACTAGGCTACTGACTAGGCTACTGACTAGGCTACTAGTTAGGCTACTGGTTAGGCTACTGACTAGGCTACTGACTAGGCCACTGGTTAGGCTACTGGTTAGGCTACTGACTAGGCTACTGATTAGGGTACTGACTAGGCTACTGACTAGGCTACTGATTAGGTTACTGACTAGGCTACTGACTAGGCTACTGATTAGGGTACTGACTAGGCTACTGACTAGGCTACTGACTAGGCTACTGATTAGGGTACTGACTAGGCTACTGACTAGGCTACTGATTAGGGTACTGACTAGGCTACTGACTAGGCTACTGATTAGGGTACTGACTAGGCTACTGACTAGGCTACTGATTAGGCTACTGACTAGGCTACTGACTAGGCTACTGACTAGGCTACTGACTAGGGTACTGACTAGGCTACTGACTAGGCTACTGACTAGGCTACTGACTAGGCTACTGACTAGGCTACTGATTAGGCTACTGACTAGGCTACTGACTAGGCTACTGGTTAGGCTACTGACTAGGCTACTGACTAGGCTACTGACTAGGCTACTGACTAGGCTACTGACTAGGCTACTGATTAGGGTACTGACTAGGCTACTGACTAGGCTACTGATTAGGCTACTGACTAGGTTACTGATTAGGGTACTGACTAGGCTACTGATTAGGCTACTGACTAGGCTACTGGTTAGGCTACTGGTTAGGGTACTGACTAGGCTACTGGTTAGGGTACTGACTAGGCTACTGACTAGGCTACTGATTAGGGTACTGACTAGGCTACTGATTAGACTACTGACTAGGCTACTGATTAGGGTACTGACTAGGCTACTGATTAGGCTACTGACTAGGCTACTGACTAGGCTACTGGTTAGGGTACTGACTAGGCTACTGACTAGGCTACTGATTAGGGTACTGACTAGGCTACTGATTAGGGTACAAACTAGGCTACTGACTAGGCTACTGATTAGGCTACTGACTAGGCTACTGATTAGGGTACTGACTAGGCTACTGACTAGGCTACTGATTAGGGTACTGACTAGGCTACTGACTAGGCTACTGACTAGGCTACTGATTAGGCTACTGACTAGGCTACTGATTAGGCTATTGACTAGGCTACTGACTAGGCTACTGACTTGGCTACTGACTAGGCTACTGACTAGGCTACTGATTAGGCTACTGACTAGGCTACTGATTAGGGTACTGACTAGGCTACTGACTAGGCTACTGGTTAGGCTACTGACTAGGCTACTGATTAGGCTACTGACTAGGCTACTGATTAGGGTACTGACTAGGCTACTGGCTAGGCTACTGGTTAGGCTACTGACTAGGCTATTGACTAGGCTACTGACTAGGCTATTGACTAGGCTACTGACTAGGCTACTGGTTAGGCTACTGACTAGGCTACTGATTAGGGTACTGACTAGGCTACTGGTTAGGCTACTGACTAGGCTACTGACTAGGCTACTGACTAGGCTACTGACTAGGCTACTAGTTAGGCTACTGGTTAGGCTACTGACTAGGCTACTGACTGGGCTACTGGTTAGGCTACTGGTTAGGCTACTGACTAGGCTACTGATTAGGGTACTGACTAGGCTACTGACTAGGCTACTGATTAGGGTACTGACCAGGCTACTGATTAGGGTACTGACTAGGCTACTGGTTAGGCTACTGGTTAGGCTACTGACTAGGCTACTGATTAGGGTACTGACTAGGCTACTGACTAGGCTACTGACTAGGCTACTGATTAGGGTACTGACTAGGCTACTGACTAGGCTACTGATTAGGGTACTGACTAGGCTACTGACTAGGCTACTGACTAGGCTACTGACTAGGCTACTGACTAGGCTACTGACTAGGCTACTGACTAGGCTATTGGTTAGGCTATTAGTTAGGCTACTGACTGGGCTACTGACTAGGCTACTGACTAGGCTACTGACTAGGCTACTGACTAGGCTACTGGTTAGGCTACTGACTAGGCTACTGACTAGGCTACTGACTAGGCTACTGGTTAGGCTACTGGTTAGGCTACTGACTAGGCTACTGATTAGGGTACTGACTAGGCTACTGACTAGGCTACTGACTAGGCTACTGATTAGGGTACTGACTAGGCTACTGACTAGGCTACTGACTAGGCTACTGACTAGGCTACTGATTAGGGTACTGACTAGGCTACTGACTAGGCTACTGATTAGGGTACTGACTAGGCTACTGACTAGGCTACTGATTAGGGTACTGACTAGGCTACTGACTAGGCTACTGATTAGGCTACTGACTAGGCTACTGACTAGGCTACTGACTAGGCTACTGATTAGGGTACTGACTAGGCTACTGACTAGGCTACTGACTAGGCTACTGACTAGGCTACTGGTTAGGCTACTGGTTAGGCTACTGACTAGGCTACTGACTAGGCTACTGACTAGGCTACTGATTAGGGTACTGATTAGGCTACTGACTAGGCTACTGATTAGGGTACTGACTAGGCTACTGACTAGGCTACTGGTTAGGCTACTGACTAGGCTACTGATTAGGCTACTGACTAGGCTACTGATTAGGGTACTGACTAGGCTACTGACTAGGCTACTGGTTAGGCTACTGGTTAGGCTACTGACTAGGCTACTGACTAGGCTACTGACTAGGCTACTGACTAGGCTACTGACTAGGCTACTGACTAGGGTACTGACTAGGCTACTGGTTAGGCTACTGACTAGGGTACTGACTAGGCTACTGACTAGGCTACTGACTAGGCTACTAGTTAGGCTACTGGTTAGGCTACTGACTAGGCTACTGACTAGGCCACTGGTTAGGCTACTGGTTAGGCTACTGACTAGGCTACTGATTAGGCTACTGACTAGGCTACTGACTAGGCTACTGATTAGGGTACTGACTAGGCTACTGACTAGGCTACTGATTAGGGTACTGACTAGGCTACTGACTAGGCTACTGACTAGGCTACTGACTAGGCTACTGATTAGGGTACTGACTAGGCTACTGACTAGGCTACTGATTAGGGTACTGACTAGGCTACTGACTAGGCTACTGATTAGGGTACTGACTAGGCTACTGACTAGGCTACTGATTAGGCTACTGACTAGGCTACTGACTAGGCTACTGACTAGGCTACTGACTAGGCTACTGACTAGGCTACTGATTAGGGTACTGACTAGGCTACTGACTAGGCTACTGGTTAGGCTACTGGTTAGGCTACTGACTAGGCTACTGACTAGGCTACTGACTAGGCTACTGACTAGGCTACTGATTAGGGTACTGACTAGGCTACTGACTAGGCTACTGACTAGGGTACTGACTAGGCTACTGACTAGGCTACTGACTAGGCTACTGACTAGGCTACTAGTTAGGCTACTGGTTAGGCTACTGACTAGGCTACTGACTAGGCCACTGGTTAGGCTACTGGTTAGGCTACTGACTAGGCTACTGATTAGGGTACTGACTAGGCTACTGACTAGGCTACTGATTAGGGTACTGACTAGGCTACTGACTAGGCTACTGATTAGGGTTCTGACTAGGCTACTGACTAGGCTACTGATTAGGGTACTGACTAGGCTACTGACTAGGCTACTGGTTAGGGTACTGACTAGGCTACTGACTAGGCTACTGGTTAGGCTACTGGTTAGGCTACTGACTAGGCTACTGATTAGGGTACTGACTAGGCTACTGGTTAGGCTACTGGTTAGGCTACTGGTTAGGCTACTGACTAGGCTACTGACTAGGCTACTGGTTAGGCTACTGGTTAGGCTACTGACTAGGCTACTGACTAGGCTATTGGTTAGGCTATTGGTTAGGCTACTGACTGGGCTACTGACTAGGCTACTGATTAGGCTACTGACTAGGCTACTGGTTAGGCTACTGGTTAGGCTACTGGTTAGGCTACTGACTAGGCTACTGAATAGGCTACTGACTAGGCTACTGACTAGGCTACTGACTAGGCTACTGACCAGGCTACTGACCAGCTACTCAGCTACTAACTAGGCTACTGACTAGGCTACTGACTAGGCTACTGACTAGGCTACTGGTTAGGCTACTGACTAGGCTACTGATTAGGCTACTGACTAGGCTACTGACTAGGCTACTGACTAGGCTACTGACTAGGCTACTGGTTAGGCTACTGACTAGGCTACTGATTAGGCTACTGACTAGGCTACTGACTAGGCTACTGACTAGGCTACTGGTTAGGCTACTGACTGGGCTACTGACTAGGCTACTGACTAGGCTACTGACTAGGCTACTGATTAGGCTACTGACTAGGCTACTGACTAGGCTACTGACTAGGCTACTGACTAGGGTACTGACTAGGCTACTGACTAGGCTACTGACTAGGCTACTGACTAGGCTACTGATTAGGCTACTGACTAGGCTACTGACTAGGCTACTGGTTAGGCTACTGACTAGGCTACTGACTAGGCTACTGACTAGGCTACTGACTAGGCTACTGACTAGGCTACTGATTAGGGTACTGACTAGGCTACTGATTAGGCTACTGACTAGGTTACTGATTAGGCTACTGACTAGGCTACTGGTTAGGCTACTGGTTAGGGTACTGACTAGGCTACTGGTTAGGGTACTGACTAGGCTACTGACTAGGCTACTGATTAGGGTACTGACTAGGCTACTGACTAGGCTACTGATTAGACTACTGACTAGGCTACTGATTAGGGTACTGACTAGGCTACTGATTAGGCTACTGACTAGGCTACTGACTAGGCTACTGGTTAGGGTACTGACTAGGCTACTGACTAGGCTACTGATTAGGGTACTGACTAGGCTACTGATTAGGGTACAAACTAGGCTACTGACTAGGCTACTGATTAGGCTACTGACTAGGCTACTGATTAGGGTACTGACTAGGCTACTGACTAGGCTACTGATTAGGGTACTGACTAGGCTACTGACTAGGCTACTGACTAGGCTACTGATTAGGCTACTGACTAGGCTACTGATTAGGCTATTGACTAGGCTACTGACTAGGCTACTGACTTGGCTACTGACTAGGCTACTGACTAGGCTACTGATTAGGCTACTGACTAGGCTACTGATTAGGGTACTGACTAGGCTACTGACTAGGCTACTGGTTAGGCTACTGACTAGGCTACTGATTAGGCTACTGACTAGGCTACTGATTAGGGTACTGACTAGGCTACTGGCTAGGCTACTGGTTAGGCTACTGACTAGGCTATTGACTAGGCTACTGACTAGGCTATTGACTAGGCTACTGACTAGGCTACTGGTTAGGCTACTGACTAGGCTACTGATTAGGGTACTGACTAGGCTACTGGTTAGGCTACTGACTAGGCTACTGACTAGGCTACTGACTAGGCTACTGACTAGGCTACTAGTTAGGCTACTGGTTAGGCTACTGACTAGGCTACTGACTGGGCTACTGGTTAGGCTACTGGTTAGGCTACTGACTAGGCTACTGATTAGGGTACTGACTAGGCTACTGACTAGGCTACTGATTAGGGTACTGACCAGGCTACTGATTAGGGTACTGACTAGGCTACTGGTTAGGCTACTGGTTAGGCTACTGACTAGGCTACTGATTAGGGTACTGACTAGGCTACTGACTAGGCTACTGACTAGGCTACTGATTAGGGTACTGACTAGGCTACTGACTAGGCTACTGATTAGGGTACTGACTAGGCTACTGACTAGGCTACTGACTAGGCTACTGACTAGGCTACTGACTAGGCTACTGACTAGGCTACTGACTAGGCTATTGGTTAGGCTATTGGTTAGGCTACTGACTGGGCTACTGACTAGGCTACTGACTAGGCTACTGACTAGGCTACTGACTAGGCTACTGGTTAGGCTACTGACTAGGCTACTGACTAGGCTACTGACTAGGCTACTGGTTAGGCTACTGGTTAGGCTACTGACTAGGCTACTGATTAGGGTACTGACTAGGCTACTGACTAGGCTACTGACTAGGCTACTGATTAGGGTACTGACTAGGCTACTGACTAGGCTACTGACTAGGCTACTGACTAGGCTACTGATTAGGGTACTGACTAGGCTACTGACTAGGCTACTGATTAGGGTACTGACTAGGCTACTGACTAGGCTACTGATTAGGGTACTGACTAGGCTACTGACTAGGCTACTGATTAGGCTACTGACTAGGCTACTGACTAGGCTACTGACTAGGCTACTGACTAGGCTACTGACTAGGCTACTGACTAGGCTACTGATTAGGGTACTGACTAGGCTACTGACTAGGCTACTGACTAGGCTACTGACTAGGCTACTGGTTAGGCTACTGGTTAGGCTACTGACTAGGCTACTGACTAGGCTACTGACTAGGCTACTGATTAGGGTACTGATTAGGCTACTGACTAGGCTACTGATTAGGGTACTGACTAGGCTACTGACTAGGCTACTGGTTAGGCTACTGACTAGGCTACTGATTAGGCTACTGACTAGGCTACTGATTAGGGTACTGACTAGGCTACTGACTAGGCTACTGGTTAGGCTACTGACTAGGCTACTGACTAGGCTACTGACTAGGCTACTGACTAGGCTACTGACTAGGCTACTGACTAGGGTACTGACTAGGCTACTGGTTAGGCTACTGACTAGGGTACTGACTAGGCTACTGACTAGGCTACTGACTAGGCTACTAGTTAGGCTACTGGTTAGGCTACTGACTAGGCTACTGACTAGGCCACTGGTTAGGCTACTGGTTAGGCTACTGACTAGGCTACTGATTAGGCTACTGACTAGGCTACTGACTAGGCTACTGATTAGGGTACTGACTAGGCTACTGACTAGGCTACTGATTAGGGTACTGACTAGGCTACTGACTAGGCTACTGACTAGGCTACTGACTAGGCTACTGATTAGGGTACTGACTAGGCTACTGACTAGGCTACTGATTAGGGTACTGACTAGGCTACTGACTAGGCTACTGATTAGGGTACTGACTAGGCTACTGACTAGGCTACTGATTAGGCTACTGACTAGGCTACTGACTAGGCTACTGACTAGGCTACTGACTAGGCTACTGACTAGGCTACTGATTAGGGTACTGACTAGGCTACTGACTAGGCTACTGGTTAGGCTACTGGTTAGGCTACTGACTAGGCTACTGACTAGGCTACTGACTAGGCTACTGATTAGGGTACTGATTAGGCTACTGACTAGGCTACTGATTAGGGTACTGACTAGGCTACTGACTAGGCTACTGGTTAGGCTACTGACTAGGCTACTGATTAGGCTACTGACTAGGCTACTGATTAGGGTACTGACTAGGCTACTGACTAGGCTACTGGTTAGGCTACTGGTTAGGCTACTGACTAGGCTACTGACTAGGCTACTGACTAGGCTACTGACTAGGCTACTGATTAGGGTACTGACTAGGCTACTGACTAGGCTACTGACTAGGGTACTGACTAGGCTACTGACTAGGCTACTGACTAGGCTACTGACTAGGCTACTAGTTAGGCTACTGGTTAGGCTACTGACTAGGCTACTGACTAGGCCACTGGTTAGGCTACTGGTTAGGCTACTGACTAGGCTACTGATTAGGGTACTGACTAGGCTACTGACTAGGCTACTGATTAGGGTACTGACTAGGCTACTGACTAGGCTACTGATTAGGGTTCTGACTAGGCTACTGACTAGGCTACTGATTAGGGTACTGACTAGGCTACTGACTAGGCTACTGGTTAGGGTACTGACTAGGCTACTGACTAGGCTACTGGTTAGGCTACTGGTTAGGCTACTGACTAGGCTACTGATTAGGGTACTGACTAGGCTACTGGTTAGGCTACTGGTTAGGCTACTGACTAGGCTACTGACTAGGCTACTGGTTAGGCTACTGGTTAGGCTACTGACTAGGCTACTGACTAGGCTACTGACTAGGCTATTGGTTAGGCTATTGGTTAGGCTACTGACTGGGCTACTGACTAGGCTACTGATTAGGCTACTGACTAGGCTACTGGTTAGGCTACTGGTTAGGCTACTGGTTAGGCTACTGACTAGGCTACTGAATAGGCTACTGACTAGGCTACTGACTAGGCTACTGACTAGGCTACTGACCAGGCTACTGACCAGCTACTCAGCTACTAACTAGGCTACTGACTAGGCTACTGACTAGGCTACTGACTAGGCTACTGGTTAGGCTACTGACTAGGCTACTGATTAGGCTACTGACTAGGCTACTGACTAGGCTACTGACTAGGCTACTGACTAGGCTACTGGTTAGGCTACTGACTAGGCTACTGATTAGGCTACTGACTAGGCTACTGACTAGGCTACTGACTAGGCTACTGGTTAGGCTACTGACTGGGCTACTGACTAGGCTACTGACTAGGCTACTGACTAGGCTACTGACTAGGCTACTGATTAGGGTACTGACTAGGCTACTGACTAGGCTACTGACTAGGCTACTGACTAGGCTACTGGTTAGGCTACTGGTTAGGCTACTGACTAGGCTACTGACTAGGCTACTGACTAGGCTACTGATTAGGGTACTGATTAGGCTACTGACTAGGCTACTGACCAGGCTACTGACCAGCTACTCAGCTACTAACTAGGCTACTGACTAGGCTACTGACTAGGCTACTGACTAGGCTACTGGTTAGGCTACTGACTAGGTTACTGATTAGGCTACTGACTAGGCTACTGTGCACCTCCGCTGGCTGGCAAATAGATTCCATTACCAATTGCGTTACCGCTAAAACCAGATTTTGGTGAGTCTTAAATATTACCAGTAGCGCTGCTTGAAATTGGCACATTTTTGCACGGTTTAAAGGACACACTTAAAATATTTCCACCCCTCCCACCTCAACGCAAGCAAGCTAGTATAAACCAATAGCCTACTGACTAGGCTATTGGTTAGGCTATTGGTTAGGCTACTGACTGGGCTACTGACTAGGCTACTGATTAGGCTACTGACTAGGCTACTGGTTAGGCTACTGGTTAGGCTACTGACTAGGCTACTGACTAGGCTACTGACTAGGCTACTGACTAGGCTATTGGTTAGGCTACTGACTGGGCTACTGACTGGGCTACTGACTAGGCTACTGACTAGGCTACTGACTAGGCTACTGACTAGGCTACTGACCAGGCTACTGACCAGGCTACTGACCAGCTACTCAGCTACTAACTAGGCTACTGACTAGTCTACTGACTAGGCTACTGGTTAGGCTACTGACTAGGCTACTGTGCACCTCCGCTGGCAAAATAGATTCCATTACCAATTGCGTTACCGCTAAAACCAGATTTTGGTGAGTCTTAAATATTACCAGTAGCGCTGCTTGAAATTGGCACATTTGCGCACGGTTTAAAGGACACACTTAAAATATTTCCACCCCTCCCACCTCAACGCAAGCAAGCTAGTATAAAGACAGGTAAACTACCAACCCTGGCTCCAGCTTTTACAAGTAGAAATTGCGTTTGACCCTAGCCCCGCCTTAACACCATCTGAAAATACAGCCCAAGGTCTTGAAAAACAATTTGTAAAGGACAACAGGGCAAATTGGTGAGTGGTGACATAGTGCCACATTGACACCATCTTAAACCTGCCTGTGTGTGTGTGTGTGTTTTGTATGTGTGTGTATGTGTGTGTATTTTGTATGTGTTTGTGCGTGTGTGTGTGTGTATATATATGTGTGTGTGTGTGTGTGTGTGTGTGTGTGTGTGTGTGTGTGTGTGTGTGTGTGTGTGTGTGTGTGTGTGTGTGTGTGTGTGTGTGTGTGTGTGTAGGTGTGTGTGTAGGTGTGTGTCTGTGTTTTAGAGGCTATTCAATTTCACTGTTTACTCAGCCCTTTCACTGTGGTTCAGCCTGAACTTCAATCACAAAGGAGTTTTGATTGAGTTTATCACTGTCAACACACAGGGCTCAGGAGAACTAAACACTCGGAGGTCCCGGGACCAACGTTTTCAAAAGTTTTTAAACCTTCACGAGAAACTGTAGGATTAACCAACCAAATACACTACTACATCTACATCAACCATAACTTACTAGTAAAGCTTGGATTCAGTCAGAATCAGTGTTTCATTATTGCAATACAGACAATTTGCCTTGTTAAGGCAATTTTTCTGATGTTCGTGGAGTTCGCAAATCATGAATGCTGGAAATGACCTAAAAGTGGACATGACCTAAACATGGACATTACCTTTAAATGGAAATGACCTTTAAATGGAAAGTGAGGTTATAAACATGATGTTATAAATAGAGGTTATAAACAGAGGTTATAAACACGAGGTTATAAACACAAGGTTATAAACATAGGTTATAAACAGAGGTCATAAACATGAGGTCATAAACATGAGGTTATAAACATGAGGTTATAAACATGAGGTTATAAACAGAGGTTATAACATGAGGTTATAAACAGAGGTTATAAACATGATGTTATAAACAGAGGTTATAAACAGAGGTTATAAACATGATGTTATAAACAGAGGTTATAAACAGAGGTTATAAACAGAGGTCATAAACATGAGGTTATAAACAGAGGTTATAAACAGAGGTTATAAACATGATGTTATAAACATGATGTTATGAACATGAGGTTATAAACAGAGTTTGTAAACATAAGGTTATAAACAGAGGTTATAAACAGAGTTTATAAACATGATGTTATAAACATGATGTTATAAACATGATGTTATAAACATGATGTTATAAACAGAGGTTATAAACAGAGTTTGTAAACATAAGGTTATAAACAGAGGTTATAAACAGAGGTTATAAACATGATGTTATAAACATGATGTTATAAACAGAGTTTGTAAACATGATCTTATAAACAGAGGTTATAAACATGAGGTTATGAACAAAAACAGTTATAACAACTGCTACTGTACTTAAGTCATCCATTCCACTATATTTCAAAAGTCTGGATTATAGCACCAGTGAATAGTTCACCCTACATCCAATTAAACAAGTCAGACATTTCTAACATATTCCCCAGAGCTATTGTTTTTCATGGTGAAGATGAATACGCGGTGTTCTCTAGCTCTCGAACATGGAAACGTTTTAGAGGGCCCCGTGTTGAGATTCAGCGTGGCAGACGTGTTGTTGCCTACCCTCACCACCTGGGGGTGGCCTGTCTGGAAGTCCAGGATCCAGTTGCACAGGGAGGTGTTCAATCCCAGGGTCTTGAGCTTAGTGATGAGCTTGGAGGGCACTCTGGTGTTGAACGCTGAGCTGTAGTGTGCCGGAAGAATCAGAATTAGTTGTGTAACACGAATAATTAAGATGTCTTATCTGCATAATATGCTTATGTGATATACTTGTTATTAGAATGTATCCCTCCGGACTCTGGTTTTGGCAGTTGCACTTCCTCCCTCAGCTGGGGCTCAGTCACCTGGGGCCCAGAGAGGGGAGAGGTCAGTCTTGTCTTTCACATGTCCCTGGTGCTATGCAGAATATCAGAAAGGGAAGAGGACAGGAGGGAACATTGTCTTCATATGTGAATGTGTCTTTACCTATTCTTAAACCATGTGAAGGGATGTTCTGATTAATGGGGAACCAATTACTTGTCTCCACAATGTCTGTGCGCCAGTCACTCCCTCCTTTGGCATTGGGGGATGTGTGCGATAGTGTCTGGAACCATTGTATGTCACCTCTGATGTTGCACTTATCCTGGGATAGTGTATGAGCTAGAGGCTCACTCCCCTCAGTGAGCTTGTCCAGGAGTGGGGTCAAGAAGGGGTTTTACTTGAGATGGGGGTATCTGGAGTTGACAATTGATTTATGCCATTGGATGAGTTGGTGTTTTTGTACTATGAAGTACCAGGAACGAGATTAGAACCTCGTCTTAGGGACCAAACTGAACGATAATTTATAGCGAATGCTATCTGGCTACGTGATACTTCTTTCTCATTTAAAAAGTCTCACCTTGTTCCAAACATTCCAAACATTTGTAGTTTGTTATGTCGACTAAGGGGTGGATCTTTGCTATAAAATATCTCAGTAGCCTTTGTGTTGTGGCTCTCAACGAATCATCAGAGGGTGATTCGTCGACCAGCCACCGCTATCGCAAAGCTCTCGCTAATAAAGATTCAGTTTAAGTGACACTCTGACTTGTGTGATAAGTTTGTCTCTCCTCATTTGATAATAAAGAAATTAACCACCACACTAGCCAATGAACACGATTTTCACATAGGTGTTTCTCTTGTCCAGATGGGAAAGGTCAGTGTGGAACGCAACAGCCATTCCATCATCTGTGGATCTGTTGGGGCGGTATGCAAATTGGAATGGTTCCAGGGTGTCTGGGATGATGGGGTTGATGTGAGCCATGACCAGCCTTTCAAAGTATTTCATGACTACAGATGTGAGTGCTATGGGTCAGAAGTCATTCAGACAGGTTACCTTGGCGTTCTTGGGCAAAGGGACTATGGTGGTCTGTGTAGTGGCTTCCTTTCCTCTTTACCGTAGCCACTGCCCAAGCCTGAAGCGGGGTTGTTTCGTACGCATACAGTCCACACTCAACGTTTCCAAACGGCTAAACATTCAATGTGATCCAGGGATATGGTGCAACAAAAAATGTTTATTCTTCTTATCTAACAAAAAGGTATTCTCCAATCAACTTAAAGCAGAGATGACTTGAAATGCAAATACATAATATAATATGACCTGTCTGTCTTTCTGTATGTATGTCTGTATGTCTATATGTCTGTATGTCTGTATGGTCAAAAAACTATACCGCTCCCGCATCTAGCAAGGACTCCTCCCCCCGAAGGCCCAACTTCCTGCCTTTATACTAACACAATTAACACAGTACAATGAATGGGCAAGAGTGGGGGGGGGGGGGGGGCAAAAACTGAGTTACACTAATTACAAATGAATATATCTCAATCAGGTAAATAAATCATAAAAGGTACATACCTAATATTTCATCATATACATTCATATTTAATATATTTACACAAATGTACATGGAGCTCAGTATGTTCAGTCTTTTATACAAATATGCCCAAATCGGCTCTAACAGTCTGCTTGTAACATGTTCGTATTACAGACTTTGTCAGGGAGAGGTTGAAAATGTCAGTCAAAATACTTGCCAGCTGATCAGCACATGCTCTAAGTACACGTCCTGGTAATCGATCTTGCCCTGTGGCCTTGTGAATGTTAATCTGTTTTAAGGTCTTACTCACACAGTCATCCGTAACAGTTGGTTTTCTCATGCACGGTTCAGTGTTGCTTGCCTTGATACGAGAATAGAAGGCATTTATCTTGTCTGGTAGGCTCACGTCACCTGGCAGCTCTTTGTAGTGAGCCCTGCCACATCTGACGCGCATAGTAGGATTCAATCTTAGTCCTGTGTTGACGCTTTTCCTGTTTTACGCTTCCCGGAACGTATTCCAGTCTGTGCTAGCGAAACAGTCCTGTAGCATAGCATCCGCTTCATCTGACTATTTCCGTATTGAGCGCATCACTGGTTCTTCCCTGTTAGAGTTTTTGCTTGTAAGCAGGAATCAGGAGGATAGAGTTATGGTCAGATGTGCCAAAGGGAAGGCGATGGAGGGCATTAAATGCATCAATGGCCATGAGAAGTGCAGCCTCTGGATGTGTTTTCTTGTTTGCTTGTGGTCCTATACAGCTCATTGAGTGCGGTCTTAGTGCCAGCATCGGTTTGTGGTGGGAAAATCGACAGCAACGAAAAATAGTATGGCCTGTAGTTTATTATGAGGTATTCTAACTCGGGCGAGTAAAAACTTGAGACTTTCTTAACATTAGAGATCGTGCACCACTTGCTGTAAACAAAGTGACACACCCTTCCCCCGCCTTATCCGAGGCTTCCGTCCGGTACATATTATCCATGTCCTTGTTGAGCCAAGACTCCGAGAAACTGATATTACTGTTGTTCGCGTCCCGTTGATAGGATAGTCTCAAACGGAGATCATCAAGTCTCTTTTCCAGTGACTGCACATTTGCCGACAGAACAGGCGGTTTATTTGTTCGCAGATAAAATCTCGTTTGGAGGTGTCACGTTCCTGACTTGTTTTCTTTTGTCTTGTATTTATTTAGTATGGTCAGGGCGTGAGTTGGGGTGGGTTTGTCTATGTGTGATTTTCTATGTTGGGATGTTTGTGTTTGGCCGGGTATGATTCTCTATCAGAGGCAGCTGTCAATCGTTGTTCCTGATTGAGAATCATACTAAGGCAGCCTGGGTTTCACGTGTGTTTTGTGGGTGTTTGTTCCTGTGTCAGGTTTTTTGCCACACAGGACTGTTTCGGTTTTGTCACGTTTGTTGGTTGTTTTGTATTTTGAAGTGTTTTGTTGATTTTCAGTAAATATGAACACTAACCACTCTGCGTTTTGGTCCTCTCGTTCTGTCAGCGAGGGCAGCCGTTACAGAAACCCTGTCAGCGAGGACAGCCGTTACAGAAACCCTGTCAGCGAGGACAGCCGTTACAGAAACCCTGTCAGCGAGGACAGCCGTTACAGGAACCCTGTCAGCGAGGACAGCCGTTACAGGAACCCTGTCAGCGAGGACAGCCGTTACAGAAACCCTGTCAGCGAGGACAGCCGTTACAGGAACCCTGTCAGCGAGGACAGCCGTTACAGGAACCCTGTCAGCGAGGACAGCCGTTACAGGAACCCTGTCAGCGAGGACAGCCGTTACAGGAACCCTGTCAGCGAGGACAGCCGTTACAGGAGGCCACCTCGCCTGCCTCTTTTTTTCACCACTGCTTCCTCTATCGAGTCCTGGAGATCAGGGCCCCGTCTTGAGTAAACAGCTTTAGATGTTCTGCTTACTCCGGGGGTGGCAGATAGCCTAGCGGTTAAGAGGTAGGGTCAGTAACTGGGTGGTAGTGGTTAAGAGGTAGGGTCAGTAACTGGGTGGTAGTCTAGTGGTTAAGAGGTAGGGTCAGTAACTGGGTGGTAGTCTAGTGGTTAAGAGGTAGGGTCAGTAACTGGGTGGTAGTCTAGTGGTTAAGAAGTAGGGTCAGTAACTGGGTGGTAGTGGTTAAGAGGTAGGGTCAGTAACTGGGTGGTAGTCTAGTGGTTAAGAGGTAGGGCCAGTAACTGGGTGGTAGTCTAGTGGTTAAGAGGTAGGGCCAGTAACTGGGTGGTAGTCTAGTGGTTAAGAGGTAGGGTCAGTAACTGGGTGGTAGTCTAGTGGTTAAGAAGTAGGGTCAGTAACTGGGTGGTAGTCTAGCGGTTAAGAGGTAGGGTCAGTAACTGGGTGGTAGTCTAGTGATTAAGAGGTAGGGTCAGTAACTGGGTGGTAGTCTAGTGGTTAAGAGGTAGGGTCAGTAACTGGGTGTTAGTGGTTAAGAGGTAGGGTCAGTAACTGGGTGGTAGTCTAGTGATTAAGAGGTAGGGTCAGTAACTGGGTGGTAGTCTAGTGGTTAAGAGGTAGGGTCAGTAACTGGGTGGTAGTCTAGTGGTTAAGAGGTAGGGTCAGTAACTGGGTGGTAGTCTAGTGGTTAAAAGGTAGGGTCAGTAACTGGGTGGTAGTCTAGTGGTTAAGAGGTAGGGTCAGTAACTGGGTGGTAGTCTAGTGGTTAAGAGGTAGGGTCAGTAACTGGGTGGTAGTCTAGTGGTTAAGAGGTAGGGTCAGTAACTGGGTGGTAGTCTAGTGGTTAAGAGGTAGGGTCAGTAACTGGGTGGTAGTCTAGTGGTTAAGAGGTAGGGTCAGTAACTGGGTGGTAGTGGTTAAGAGGTAGGGTCAGTAACTGGGTGGTAGTCTAGTGGTTAAGAGGTAGGGTCAGTAACTGGGTGGTAGTCTAGTGGTTAAGAGGTAGGGTCAGTAACTGGGTGGTAGTGGTTAAGAGGTAGGGTCAGTAACTGGGTGGCAGTCTAGTGGTTAAGAGGTAGGGTCAGTAACTGGGTGATAGTGGTTAAGAGGTAGGGTCAGTAACTGGGTGGTAGTCTAGTGGTTAAGAGGTAGGGTCAGTAACTGGGTGGTAGTCTAGTGGTTAAGAGGTAGGGTCAGTAACTGGGTGGTAGTCTAGTGGTTAAGAGGTAGGGTCAGTAACTGGGTGGTAGTCTAGTGGTTAAGAGGTAGGGTCAGTAACTGGGTGGTAGTCTAGTGGTTAAGAAGTAGGGTCAGTAACTGGGTGGTAGTGGTTAAGAGGTAGGGTCAGTAACTGGGTGGTAGTCTAGTGGTTAAGAGGTAGGGTCAGTAACTGGGTGGTAGTCTAGTGGTTAAGAGGTAGGGTCAGTAACTGGGTGGTAGTCTAGTGGTTAAGAGGTAGGGTCAGTAACTGGGTGGTAGTCTAGTGGTTAAGAGGTAGGGTCAGTAACTGGGTGGTAGTCTAGTGGTTAAGAGGTAGGGTCAGTAACTGGGTGGTAGTCTAGTGGTTAAGAGGTAGGGCCAGTAACTGGGTGGTAGTCTAGTGGTTAAGAGGTAGGGCCAGTAACTGGGTGGTAGTCTAGTGGTTAAGAGGTAGGGTCAGTAACTGGGTGGTAGTCTAGTGGTTAAGAGGTAGGGCCAGTAACTGGGTGGTAGTCTAGTGGTTAAGAGGTAGGGCCAGTAACTGGGTGGTAGTCTAGTGGTTAAGAGGTAGGGTCAGTAACTGGGTGGTAGTCTAGTGGTTAAGAGGTAGGGTCAGTAACTGGGTGGTAGTCTAGTGGTTAAGAGGTAGGGTCAGTAACTGGGTGGTAGTCTAGTGGTTAAGAGGTAGGGTCAGTAACTGGGTGGTAGTGGTTAAGAGGTAGGGTCAGTAACTGGGTGGTAGTCTAGTGGTTAAGAGGTAGGGTCAGTAACTGGGTGGTAGTGGTTAAGAGGTAGGGTCAGTAACTGGGTGGTAGTCTAGTGGTTAAGAGGTAGGGTCAGTAACTGGGTGGTAGTCTAGTGGTTAAGAGGTAGGGCCAGTAACTGGGTGGTAGTGGTTAAGAGGTAGGGTCAGTAACTGGGTGGTAGTCTAGTGGTTAAGAGGTAGGGTCAGTAACTGGGTGGTAGCCTAGTGGTTAAGAGGTAGGGTCAGTAACTGGGTGGTAGTCTAGTGGTTAAGAGGTAGGGTCAGTAACTGGGTGGTAGTGGTTAAGAGGTAGGGTCAGTAACTGGGTGGTAGTGGTTAAGAGGTAGGGTCAGTAACTGGGTGGTAGTCTAGTGGTTAAGAGGTAGGGTCAGTAACTGGGTGGTAGTCTAGTGGTTAAGAGGTAGGGTCAGTAACTGGGTGGTAGTGGTTAAGATGTAGGGTCAGTAACTGGGTGGTAGTCTAGTGGTTAAGAGGTAGGGTCAGTAACTGGGTGGTAGTGGTTAAGAGGTAGGGTCAGTAACTGGGTGGTAGTGGTTAAGAGGTAGGGTCAGTAACTGGGTGGTAGTGGTTAAGAGGTAGGGTCAGTAACTGGGTGGTAGTGGTTAAGAGGTAGGGTCAGTAACTGGGTGGTAGTCTAGTGGTTAAGAGGTAGGGTCAGTAACTGGGTGGTAGTGGTTAAGAGGTAGGGTCAGTAACTGGGTGGTAGTGGTTAAGAGGTAGGGTCAGTAACTGGGTGGTAGTGGTTAAGAGGTAGGGTCAGTAACTGGGTGGTAGTCTAGTGGTTAAGAGGTAGGGTCAGTAACTGGGTGGTAGTCTAGTGGTTAAGAGGTAGGGTCAGTAACTGGGTGGTAGTCTAGTGGTTAAGAGGTAGGGTCAGTAACTGGGTGGTAGTGGTTAAGAGGTAGGGTCAGTAACTGGGTGGTAGTCTAGTCGTTAAGAGGTAGGGCCAGTAACTGGGTGGTAGTGGTTAAGAGGTAGGGTCAGTAACTGGGTGGTAGTCTAGTGGTTAAGAGGTAGGATCAGTAACTGGGTGGTAGTGGTTAAGAGGTAGGGTCAGTAACTGGGTGGTAGTCTAGTGGTTAAGAGGTAGGGTCAGTAACTGGGTGGTAGTCTAGTGGTTAAGAGGTAGGGTCAGTAACTGGATGGTAGTCTAGTGGTTAAGAGGTAGGGTCAGTAACTGGGTGGTAGTGGTTAAGAGGTAGGGCCAGTAACTGGGTGGTAGTGGTTAAGAGGTAGGGTCAGTAACTGGGTGGTAGTCTAGTGGTTAAGAGGTAGGGTCAGTAACTGGGTGGTAGTCTAGTGGTTAAGAGGTATGGTCAGTAACTGGGTGGTAGTCTAGTGGTTAAGAGGTAGGGCCAGTAACTGGGTGGTAGTCTAGTGGTTAAGAGGTAGGGTCAGTAACTGGGTGGTAGTCTAGTGGTTAAGAGGTAGGGCCAGTAACTGGGTGGTAGTCTAGTGGTTAAGAGGTAGGGTCAGTAACTGGGTGGTAGTCTAGTGGTTAAGAGGTAGGGTCAGTAACTGGGTGGTAGTCTAGTGGTTAAGAGGTAGGGTCAGTAACTGGGTGGTAGTGGTTAAGAGGTAGGGTCAGTAACTGGGTGGTAGTCTAGTGGTTTAGAGGTAGGGTCAGTAACTGGGTGGTAGTCTAGTGGTTAAGAGGTAGGGTCAGTAACTGGGTGGTAGTCTAGTGGTTAAGAGGTAGGGTCAGTAACTGGGTGGTAGTCTAGTGGTTAAGAGGTAGGGTCAGTAACTGGGTGGTAGTCTAGTGGTTAAGAGGTAGGGTCAGTAACTGGGTGGTAGTCTAGTGGTTAAGAGGTAGGGTCAGTAACTGGGTGGTAGTGGTTAAGAGGTAGGGTCAGTAACTGGGTGGTAGTGGTTAAGAGGTAGGGTCAGTAACTGGGTGGTAGTGGTTAAGAGGTAGGGTCAGTAACTGGGTGGTAGTCTAGTGGTTAAGAGGTAGGGTCAGTAACTGGGTGGTAGTGGTTAAGAGGTAGGGTCAGTAACTGGGTGGTAGTCTAGTGGTTAAGAGGTAGGGTCAGTAACTGGGTGGTAGTCTAGTGGTTAAGAGGTAGGGTCAGTAACTGGATGGTAGTCTAGTGGTTAAGAGGTAGGGTCAGTAACTGGGTGGTAGTCTAGTGGTTAAGAGGTAGGGTCAGTAACTGGGTGGTAGTCTAGTGGTTAAGAGGTAGGGTCAGTAACTGGGTGGTAGTCTAGTGGTTAAGAGGTAGGGTCAGTAACTGGATGGTAGTCTAGTGGTTAAGAGGTAGGGCCAGTAACTGGGTGGTAGTCTAGTGGTTAAGAGGTAGGGTCAGTAACTGGGTGGTAGTCTAGTGGTTAAGAGGTAGGGTCAGTAACTGGGTGGTAGTGGTTAAGAGGTAGGGTCAGTAACTGGGTGGTAGTCTAGTGGTTAAGAAGTAGGGCCAGTAACTGGGTGGTAGTCTAGTGGTTAAGAGGTAGGGTCAGTAACTGGGTGGTAGTCTAGTGGTTAAGAGGTAGGGTCAGTAACTGGGTGGTAGTCTAGTGGTTAAGAGGTAGGGTCAGTAACTGGATGGTAGTCTAGTGGTTAAGAGGTAGGGCCAGTAACTGGGTGGTAGTCTAGTGGTTAAGAGGTAGGGTCAGTAACTGGGTGGTAGTCTAGTGGTTAAGAGGTAGGGTCAGTAACTGGGTGGTAGTCTAGTGGTTAAGAGGTAGGGCCAGTAACTGGGTGGTAGTGGTTAAGAGGTAGGGTCAGTAACTGGGTGGTAGTGGTTAAGAGGTAGGGTCAGTAACTGGGTGGTAGTCTAGTGGTTAAGAGGTAGGGTCAGTAACTGGGTGGAATTGGTTAAGAGATAGGGTCAGTAACTGGGTGGTAGTCTAGTGGTTAAGAGGTAGGGTCAGTAACTGGGTGGTAGTCTAGTGGTTAAGAGGTAGGGTCAGTAACTGGGTGGTAGTGGTTAAGAGGTAGGGTCAGTAACTGGGTGGTAGTGGTTAAGAGGTAGGGTCAGTAACTGGGTGGTAGTCTAGTGGTTAAGAGGTAGGGTCAGTAACTGGGTGGTAATCTAGTGGTTAAGAGGTAGGGTCAGTAACTGGGTGGTAGTCTAGTGGTTAAGAGGTAGGGTCAGTAACTGGGTGGTAGTGGTTAAGAGGTAGGGTCAGTAACTGGGTGGTAGTGGTTAAGAGGTAGGGTCAGTAACTGGGTGGTAGTCTAGTGGTTAAGAGGTAGGGCCAGTAACTGGGTGGTAGTCTAGTGGTTAAGAGGTAGGGCCAGTAACTGGGTGGTAGTCTAGTGGTTAAGAGGTAGGGTCAGTAACTGGGTGGTAGTCTAGTGGTTAAGAGGTAGGGTCAGTAACTGGGTGGTAGTGGTTAAGAGGTAGGGTCAGTAACTGGGTGGTAGTCTAGTGGTTAAGAGGTAGGGTCAGTAACTGGGTGGTAGTCTAGTGGTTAAGAGGTAGGGCCAGTAACTGGGTGGTAGTCTAGTGGTTAAGAGGTAGGGTCAGTAACTGGGTGGTAGTGGTTAAGAGGTAGGGTCAGTAACTGGGTGGTAGTGGTTAAGAGGTAGGGTCAGTAACTGGGTGGTAGTCTAGTGGTTAAGAGGTAGGGTCAGTAACTGGGTGGTAGTCTAGTGGTTAAGAGGTAGGGTCAGTAACTGGGTGGTAGTCTAGTGGTTAAGAGGTAGGGCCAGTAACTGGGTGGTAGTCTAGTGGTTAAGAGGTAGGGTCAGTAACTGGGTGGTAGTGGTTAAGAGGTAGGGTCAGTAACTGGGTGGTAGTCTAGTGGTTAAGAGGTAGGGTCAGTAACTGGGTGGTAGTCTAGTGGTTAAGAGGTAGGGTCAGTAACTGGGTGGTAGTCTAGTGGTTAAGAGGTAGGGTCAGTAACTGGGTGGTAGTCTAGTGGTTAAGAGGTAGGGCCAGTAACTGGGTGGTAGTCTAGTGGTTAAGAGGTAGGGTCAGTAACTGGGTGGTAGTCTAGTGGTTAAGAGGTAGGGTCAGTAACTGGGTGGTAGTGGTTAAGAGGTAGGGTCAGTAACTGGGTGGTAGTCTAGTGGTTAAGAGGTAGGGCCAGTAACTGGGTGGTAGTCTAGTGGTTAAGAGGTAGGGTCAGTAACTGGGTGGTAGTCTAGTGGTTAAGAGGTAGGGTCAGTAACTGGGTGGTAGTCTAGTGGTTAAGAGGTAGGGTCAGTAACTGGGTGGTAGTCTAGTGGTTAAGAGGTAGGGTCAGTAACTGGGTGGTAGTCTAGTGGTTAAGAGGTAGGGCCAGTAACTGGGTGGTAGTCTAGTGGTTAAGAGGTAGGGTCAGTAACTGGGTGGTAGTGGTTAAGAGGTAGGGTCAGTAACTGGGTGGTAGTCTAGTGGTTAAGAGGTAGGGTCAGTAACTGGGTGGTAGTCTAGTGGTTAAGAGGTAGGGTCAGTAACTGGGTGGTAGTCTAGTGGTTAAGAGGTAGGGTCAGTAACTGGGTGGTAGTCTAGTGGTTAAGAGGTAGGGTCAGTAACTGGGTGGTAGTCTAGTGGTTAAGACGTAGGGTCAGTAACTGGGTGGTAGTGGTTAAGAGGTAGGGTCAGTAACTGGGTGGTAGTCTAGTGGTTAAGAGGTAGGGTCAGTAACTGGGTGGTAGTGGTTAAGAGGTAGGGTCAGTAACTGGGTGGTAGTGGTTAAGAGGTAGGGTCAGTAACTGGGTGGTAGTCTAGTGGTTAAGAGGTAGGGTCAGTAACTGGGTGGTAGTCTAGTGGTTAAGAGGTAGGGTCAGTAACTGGGTGGTAGTGGTTAAGAGGTAGGGTCAGTAACTGGGTGGTAGTCTAGTGGTTAAGAGGTAGGGTCAGTAACTGGGTGGTAGTGGTTAAGAGGTAGGGTCAGTAACTGGGTGGTAGTGGTTAAGAGGTAGGGTCAGTAACTGGGTGGTAGTGGTTAAGAGGTAGGGTCAGTAACTGGGTGGTAGTGGTTAAGAGGTAGGGTCAGTAACTGGGTGGTAGTCTAGTGGTTAAGAGGTAGGGTCAGTAACTGGGTGGTAGTGGTTAAGAGGTAGGGTCAGTAACTGGGTGGTAGTGGTTAAGAGGTAGGGTCAGTAACTGGGTGGTAGTGGTTAAGAGGTAGGGTCAGTAACTGGGTGGTAGTCTAGTGGTTAAGAGGTAGGGTCAGTAACTGGGTGGTAGTCTAGTGGTTAAGAGGTAGGGTCAGTAACTGGGTGGTAGTCTAGTGGTTAAGAGGTAGGGTCAGTAACTGGGTGGTAGTGGTTAAGAGGTAGGGTCAGTAACTGGGTGGTAGTCTAGTCGTTAAGAGGTAGGGCCAGTAACTGGGTGGTAGTGGTTAAGAGGTAGGGTCAGTAACTGGGTGGTAGTCTAGTGGTTAAGAGGTAGGGTCAGTAACTGGGTGGTAGTGGTTAAGAGGTAGGGTCAGTAACTGGGTGGTAGTCTAGTGGTTAAGAGGTAGGGTCAGTAACTGGGTGGTAGTCTAGTGGTTAAGAGGTAGGGTCAGTAACTGGGTGGTAGTCTAGTGGTTAAGAGGTAGGGTCAGTAACTGGGTGGTAGTGGTTAAGAGGTAGGGCCAGTAACTGGGTGGTAGTGGTTAAGAGGTAGGGTCAGTAACTGGGTGGTAGTCTAGTGGTTAAGAGGTAGGGTCAGTAACTGGGTGGTAGTCTAGTGGTTAAGAGGTAGGGTCAGTAACTGGGTGGTAGTCTAGTGGTTAAGAGGTAGGGTCAGTAACTGGGTGGTAGTCTAGTGGTTAAGAGGTAGGGTCAGTAACTGGGTGGTAGTCTAGTGGTTAAGAGGTAGGGTCAGTAACTGGGTGGTAGTCTAGTGGTTAAGAGGTAGGGTCAGTAACTGGGTGGTAGTCTAGTGGTTAAGAGGTAGGGTCAGTAACTGGGTGGTAGTCTAGTGGTTAAGAGGTAGGGTCAGTAACTGGGTGGTAGTGGTTAAGAGGTAGGGTCAGTAACTGGGTGGTAGTCTAGTGGTTAAGAGGTAGGGTCAGTAACTGGGTGGTAGTCTAGTGGTTAAGAGGTAGGGTCAGTAACTGGGTGGTAGTCTAGTGGTTAAGAGGTAGGGTCAGTAACTGGGTGGTAGTCTAGTGGTTAAGAGGTAGGGTCAGTAACTGGGTGGTAGTCTAGTGGTTAAGAGGTAGGGTCAGTAACTGGGTGGTAGTCTAGTGGTTAAGAGGTAGGGTCAGTAACTGGGTGGTAGTGGTTAAGAGGTAGGGTCAGTAACTGGGTGGTAGTGGTTAAGAGGTAGGGTCAGTAACTGGGTGGTAGTGGTTAAGAGGTAGGGTCAGTAACTGGGTGGTAGTCTAGTGGTTAAGAGGTAGGGTCAGTAACTGGGTGGTAGTGGTTAAGAGGTAGGGTCAGTAACTGGGTGGTAGTCTAGTGGTTAAGAGGTAGGGTCAGTAACTGGGTGGTAGTCTAGTGGTTAAGAGGTAGGGTCAGTAACTGGGTGGTAGTCTAGTGGTTAAGAGGTAGGGTCAGTAACTGGGTGGTAGTCTAGTGGTTAAGAGGTAGGGTCAGTAACTGGGTGGTAGTCTAGTGGTTAAGAGGTAGGGTCAGTAACTGGGTGGTAGTCTAGTGGTTAAGAGGTAGGGTCAGTAACTGGGTGGTAGTCTAGTGGTTAAGAGGTAGGGTCAGTAACTGGGTGGTAGTCTAGTGGTTAAGAGGTAGGGTCAGTAACTGGGTGGTAGTCTAGTGGTTAAGAGGTAGGGTCAGTAACTGGGTGGTAGTGGTTAAGAGGTAGGGTCAGTAACTGGGTGGTAGTCTAGTGGTTAAGAGGTAGGGTCAGTAACTGGGTGGTAGTCTAGTGGTTAAGAGGTAGGGTCAGTAACTGGGTGGTAGTCTAGTGGTTAAGAGGTAGGGTCAGTAACTGGGTGGTAGTCTAGTGGTTAAGAGGTAGGGTCAGTAACTGGGTGGTAGTCTAGTGGTTAAGAGGTAGGGTCAGTAACTGGGTGGTAGTCTAGTGGTTAAGAGGTAGGGTCAGTAACTGGGTGGTAGTCTAGTGGTTAAGAGGTAGGGTCAGTAACTGGGTGGTAGTCTAGTGGTTAAGAGGTAGGGTCAGTAACTGGGTGGTAGTGGTTAAGAGGTAGGGTCAGTAACTGGGTGGTAGTGGTTAAGAGGTAGGGTCAGTAACTGGGTGGTAGTCTAGTGGTTAAGAGGTAGGGTCAGTAACTGGGTGGAAGTGGTTAAGAGGTAGGGTCAGTAACTGGGTGGTAGTCTAGTGGTTAAGAGGTAGGGTCAGTAACTGGGTGGTAGTCTAGTGGTTAAGAGGTAGGGTCAGTAACTGGGTGGTAGTGGTTAAGAGGTAGGGTCAGTAACTGGGTGGTAGTGGTTAAGAGGTAGGGTCAGTAACTGGGTGGTAGTCTAGTGGTTAAGAGGTAGGGTCAGTAACTGGGTGGTAGTCTAGTGGTTAAGAGGTAGGGTCAGTAACTGGGTGGTAGTCTAGTGGTTAAGAGGTAGGGTCAGTAACTGGGTGGTAGTGGTTAAGAGGTAGGGTCAGTAACTGGGTGGTAGTGGTTAAGAGGTAGGGTCAGTAACTGGGTGGTAGTCTAGTGGTTAAGAGGTAGGGTCAGTAACTGGGTGGTAGTCTAGTGGTTAAGAGGTAGGGTCAGTAACTGGGTGGTAGTCTAGTGGTTAAGAGGTAGGGTCAGTAACTGGGTGGTAGTCTAGTGGTTAAGAGGTAGGGTCAGTAACTGGGTGGTAGTGGTTAAGAGGTAGGGTCAGTAACTGGGTGGTAGTCTAGTGGTTAAGAGGTAGGGTCAGTAACTGGGTGGTAGTCTAGTGGTTAAGAGGTAGGGTCAGTAACTGGGTGGTAGTCTAGTGGTTAAGAGGTAGGGTCAGTAACTGGGTGGTAGTGGTTAAGAGGTAGGGTCAGTAACTGGGTGGTAGTGGTTAAGAGGTAGGGTCAGTAACTGGGTGGTAGTCTAGTGGTTAAGAGGTAGGGTCAGTAACTGGGTGGTAGTCTAGTGGTTAAGAGGTAGGGTCAGTAACTGGGTGGTAGTCTAGTGGTTAAGAGGTAGGGTCAGTAACTGGGTGGTAGTCTAGTGGTTAAGAGGTAGGGTCAGTAACTGGGTGGTAGTGGTTAAGAGGTAGGGTCAGTAACTGGGTGGTAGTCTAGTGGTTAAGAGGTAGGGTCAGTAACTGGGTGGTAGTCTAGTGGTTAAGAGGTAGGGTCAGTAACTGGGTGGTAGTCTAGTGGTTAAGAGGTAGGGTCAGTAACTGGGTGGTAGTCTAGTGGTTAAGAGGTAGGGTCAGTAACTGGGTGGTAGTCTAGTGGTTAAGAGGTAGGGTCAGTAACTGGGTGGTAGTCTAGTGGTTAAGAGGTAGGGTCAGTAACTGGGTGGTAGTGGTTAAGAGGTAGGGTCAGTAACTGGGTGGTAGTCTAGTGGTTAAGAGGTAGGGTCAGTAACTGGGTGGTAGTCTAGTGGTTAAGAGGTAGGGTCAGTAACTGGGTGGTAGTCTAGTGGTTAAGAGGTAGGGTCAGTAACTGGGTGGTAGTCTAGTGGTTAAGAGGTAGGGTCAGTAACTGGGTGGTAGTCTAGTGGTTAAGAGGTAGGGTCAGTAACTGGGTGGTAGTCTAGTGGTTAAGAGGTAGGGTCAGTAACTGGGTGGTAGTCTAGTGGTTAAGAGGTAGGGTCAGTAACTGGGTGGTAGTGGTTAAGAGGTAGGGTCAGTAACTGGGTGGTAGTCTAGTGGTTAAGAGGTAGGGTCAGTAACTGGGTGGTAGTCTAGTGGTTAAGAGGTAGGGTCAGTAACTGGGTGGTAGTCTAGTGGTTAAGAGGTAGGGTCAGTAACTGGGTGGTAGTCTAGTGGTTAAGAGGTAGGGTCAGTAACTGGGTGGTAGTCTAGTGGTTAAGAGGTAGGGTCAGTAACTGGGTGGTAGTGGTTAAGAGGTAGGGTCAGTAACTGGGTGGTAGTCTAGTGGTTAAGAGGTAGGGTCAGTAACTGGGTGGTAGTGGTTAAGAGGTAGGGTCAGTAACTGGGTGGTAGTCTAGTGGTTAAGAGGTAGGGTCAGTAACTGGGTGGTAGTAGTGGTTAAGAGGTAGGGTCAGTAACTGGGTGGTAGTCTAGTGGTTAAGAGGTAGGGTCAGTAACTGGGTGGTAGTCTAGTGGTTAAGAGGTAGGGTCAGTAACTGGGTGGTAGTCTAGTGGTTAAGAGGTAGGGTCAGTAACTGGGTGGTAGTCTAGTGGTTAAGAGGTAGGGTCAGTAACTGGGTGGTAGTCTAGTGGTTAAGAGGTAGGGTCAGTAACTGGGTGGTAGTCTAGTGGTTAAGAGGTAGGGTCAGTAACTGGGTGGTAGTCTAGTGGTTAAGAGGTAGGGTCAGTAACTGGGTGGTAGTCTAGTGGTTAAGAGGTAGGGTCAGTAACTGGGTGGTAGTCGGTTAAGAGGTAGGGTCAGTAACTGGGTGGTAGTCTAGTGGTTAAGAGGTAGGGTCAGTAACTGGGTGGTAGTCTAGTGGTTAAGAGGTAGGGTCAGTAACTGGGTGGTAGTCTAGTGGTTAAGAGGTAGGGTCAGTAACTGGGTGGTAGTCTAGTGGTTAAGAGGTAGGGTCAGTAACTGGGTGGTAGTCTAGTGGTTAAGAGGTAGGGTCAGTAACTGGGTGGTAGCTAGTGGTTAAGAGGTAGGGTCAGTAACTGGGTGGTAGTCTAGTGGTTAAGAGGTAGGGTCAGTAACTGGGTGGTAGTAGGGTTAAGAGGTAGGGTCAGTAACTGGGTGGTAGTGGTTAAGAGGTAGGGTCAGTAACTGGGTGGTAGTCTAGTGGTTAAGAGGTAGGGTCAGTAACTGGGTGGTAGTCTAGTGGTTAAGAGGTAGGGTCAGTAACTGGGTGGTAGTCTAGTGGTTAAGAGGTAGGGTCAGTAACTGGGTGGTAGTCTAGTGGTTAAGAGGTAGGGTCAGTAACTGGGTGGTAGTGGTTAAGAGGTAGGGTCAGTAACTGGGTGGTAGTGGTTAAGAGGTAGGGTCAGTAACTGGGTGGTAGTCTAGTGGTTAAGAGGTAGGGTCAGTAACTGGGTGGTAGTCTAGTGGTTAAGAGGTAGGGTCAGTAACTGGGTGGTAGTCTAGTGGTTAAGAGGTAGGGTCAGTAACTGGGTGGTAGTCTAGTGGTTAAGAGGTAGGGTCAGTAACTGGGTGGTAGTCTAGTGGTTAAGAGGTAGGGTCAGTAACTGGGTGGTAGTCTAGTGGTTAAGAGGTAGGGTCAGTAACTGGGTGGTAGTCTAGTGGTTAAGAGGTAGGGTCAGTAACTGGGTGGTAGTGGTTAAGAGGTAGGGTCAGTAACTGGGTGGTAGTGGTTAAGAGGTAGGGTCAGTAACTGGGTGGTAGTCTAGTGGTTAAGAGGTAGGGTCAGTAACTGGGTGGTAGTCTAGTGGTTAAGAGGTAGGGTCAGTAACTGGGTGGTAGTCTAGTGGTTAAGAGGTAGGGTCAGTAACTGGGTGGTAGTCTAGTGGTTAAGAGGTAGGGTCAGTAACTGGGTGGTAGTCTAGTGGTTAAGAGGTAGGGTCAGTAACTGGGTGGTAGTCTAGTGGTTAAGAGGTAGGGTCAGTAACTGGGTGGTAGTCTAGTGGTTAAGAGGTAGGGTCAGTAACTGGGTGGTAGTCTAGTGGTTAAGAGGTAGGGTCAGTAACTGGGTGGTAGTCTAGTGGTTAAGAGGTAGGGTCAGTAACTGGGTGGTAGTCTAGTGGTTAAGAGGTAGGGTCAGTAACTGGGTGGTAGTCTAGTGGTTAAGAGGTAGGGTCAGTAACTGGGTGGTAGTCTAGTGGTTAAGAGGTAGGGTCAGTAACTGGGTGGTAGTCTAGTGGTTAAGAGGTAGGGTCAGTAACTGGGTGGTAGTCGGGTTAAGAGGTAGGGTCAGTAACTGGGTGGTAGTCTAGTGGTTAAGAGGTAGGGTCAGTAACTGGGTGGTAGTGGTTAAGAGGTAGGGTCAGTAACTGGGTGGTAGTCTAGTGGTTAAGAGGTAGGGTCAGTAACTGGGTGGTAGTCTAGTGGTTAAGAGGTAGGGTCAGTAACTGGGTGGTAGTCTAGTGGTTAAGAGGTAGGGTCAGTAACTGGGTGGTAGTCTAGTGGTTAAGAGGTAGGGTCAGTAACTGGGTGGTAGTCTAGTGGTTAAGAGGTAGGGTCAGTAACTGGGTGGTAGTCTAGTGGTTAAGAGGTAGGGTCAGTAACTGGGTGGTAGTCTAGTGGTTAAGAGGTAGGGTCAGTAACTGGGTGGTAGTCTAGTGGTTAAGAGGTAGGGTCAGTAACTGGGTGGTAGTCTAGTGGTTAAGAGGTAGGGTCAGTAACTGGGTGGTAGTCTAGTGGTTAAGAGGTAGGGTCAGTAACTGGGTGGTAGTGGTTAAGAGGTAGGGTCAGTAACTGGGTGGTAGTCTAGTGGTTAAGAGGTAGGGTCAGTAACTGGGTGGTAGTCTAGTGGTTAAGAGGTAGGGTCAGTAACTGGGTGGTAGTCTAGTGGTTAAGAGGTAGGGTCAGTAACTGGGTGGTAGTCTAGTGGTTAAGAGGTAGGGTCAGTAACTGGGTGGTAGTGGTTAAGAGGTAGGGTCAGTAACTGGGTGGTAGTCTAGTGGTTAAGAGGTAGGGTCAGTAACTGGGTGGTAGTCTAGTGGTTAAGAGGTAGGGTCAGTAACTGGGTGGTAGTCTAGTGGTTAAGAGGTAGGGTCAGTAACTGGGTGGTAGTCTAGTGGTTAAGAGGTAGGGTCAGTAACTGGGTGGTAGTCTAGTGGTTAAGAGGTAGGGTCAGTAACTGGGTGGTAGTCTAGTGGTTAAGAGGTAGGGTCAGTAACTGGGTGGTAGTGGTTAAGAGGTAGGGTCAGTAACTGGGTGGTAGTCTAGTGGTTAAGAGGTAGGGTCAGTAACTGGGTGGTAGTCTAGTGGTTAAGAGGTAGGGTCAGTAACTGGGTGGTAGTCTAGTGGTTAAGAGGTAGGGTCAGTAACTGGGTGGTAGTCTAGTGGTTAAGAGGTAGGGTCAGTAACTGGGTGGTAGTGGGTTAAGAGGTAGGGTCAGTAACTGGGTGGTAGTCTAGTGGTTAAGAGGTAGGGTCAGTAACTGGGTGGTAGTCTAGTGGTTAAGAGGTAGGGTCAGTAACTGGGTGGTAGTCTAGTGGTTAAGAGGTAGGGTCAGTAACTGGGTGGTAGTCTAGTGGTTAAGAGGTAGGGTCAGTAACTGGGTGGTAGTCTAGTGGTTAAGAGGTAGGGTCAGTAACTGGGTGGTAGTCTAGTGGTTAAGAGGTAGGGTCAGTAACTGGGTGGTAGTCTAGTGGTTAAGAGGTAGGGTCAGTAACTGGGTGGTAGTCTAGTGGTTAAGAGGTAGGGTCAGTAACTGGGTGGTGTAGTGGTTAAGAGGTAGGGTCAGTAACTGGGTGGTAGTCTAGTGGTTAAGAGGTAGGGTCAGTAACTGGGTGGTAGTCTAGTGGTTAAGAGGTAGGGTCAGTAACTGGGTGGTAGTCTAGTGGTTAAGAGGTAGGGTCAGTAACTGGGTGGTAGTCTAGTGGTTAAGAGGTAGGGTCAGTAACTGGGTGGTAGTCTAGTGGTTAAGAGGTAGGGTCAGTAACTGGGTGGTAGTCTAGTGGTTAAGAGGTAGGGTCAGTAACTGGGTGGTAGTCTAGTGGTTAAGAGGTAGGGTCAGTAACTGGGTGGTAGTCTAGTGGTTAAGAGGTAGGGTCAGTAACTGGGTGGTAGTCTAGTGGTTAAGAGGTAGGGTCAGTAACTGGGTGGTAGTCTAGTGGTTAAGAGGTAGGGTCAGTAACTGGGTGGTAGTCTAGTGGTTAAGAGGTAGGGTCAGTAACTGGGTGGTAGTCTAGTGGTTAAGAGGTAGGGTCAGTAACTGGGTGGTAGTCTAGTGGTTAAGAGGTAGGGTCAGTAACTGGGTGGTAGTGGGTTAAGAGGTAGGGTCAGTAACTGGGTGGTAGTCTAGTGGTTAAGAGGTAGGGTCAGTAACTGGGTGGTAGTCTAGTGGTTAAGAGGTAGGGTCAGTAACTGGGTGGTAGTCTAGTGGTTAAGAGGTAGGGTCAGTAACTGGGTGGTAGTCTAGTGGTTAAGAGGTAGGGTCAGTAACTGGGTGGTAGTCTAGTGGTTAAGAGGTAGGGTCAGTAACTGGGTGGTAGTCTAGTGGTTAAGAGGTAGGGTCAGTAACTGGGTGGTAGTCTAGTGGTTAAGAGGTAGGGTCAGTAACTGGGTGGTAGTCTAGTGGTTAAGAGGTAGGGTCAGTAACTGGGTGGTAGTCTAGTGGTTAAGAGGTAGGGTCAGTAACTGGGTGGTAGTCTAGTGGTTAAGAGGTAGGGTCAGTAACTGGGTGGTAGTCTAGTGGTTAAGAGGTAGGGTCAGTAACTGGGTGGTAGTCTAGTGGTTAAGAGGTAGGGTCAGTAACTGGGTGGTAGGTGGTTAAGAGGTAGGGTCAGTAACTGGGTGGTAGTGGTTAAGAGGTAGGGTCAGTAACTGGGTGGTAGTCTAGTGGTTAAGAGGTAGGGTCAGTAACTGGGTGGTAGTCTAGTGGTTAAGAGGTAGGGTCAGTAACTGGGTGGTAGTCTAGTGGTTAAGAGGTAGGGTCAGTAACTGGGTGGTAGTCTAGTGGTTAAGAGGTAGGGTCAGTAACTGGGTGGTAGTCTAGTGGTTAAGAGGTAGGGTCAGTAACTGGGTGGTAGTCTAGTGGTTAAGAGGTAGGGTCAGTAACTGGGTGGTAGTGGTTAAGAGGTAGGGTCAGTAACTGGGTGGTAGTGGTTAAGAGGTAGGGTCAGTAACTGGGTGGTAGTCTAGTGGTTAAGAGGTAGGGTCAGTAACTGGGTGGTAGTCTAGTGGTTAAGAGGTAGGGTCAGTAACTGGGTGGTAGTCTAGTGGTTAAGAGGTAGGGTCAGTAACTGGGTGGTAGTCTAGTGGTTAAGAGGTAGGGTCAGTAACTGGGTGGTAGTCTAGTGGTTAAGAGGTAGGGTCAGTAACTGGGTGGTAGTCTAGTGGTTAAGAGGTAGGGTCAGTAACTGGGTGGTAGTCTAGTGGTTAAGAGGTAGGGTCAGTAACTGGGTGGTAGCAGTGGTTAAGAGGTAGGGTCAGTAACTGGGTGGTAGTGGTTAAGAGGTAGGGTCAGTAACTGGGTGGTAGTCTAGTGGTTAAGAGGTAGGGTCAGTAACTGGGTGGTAGTCTAGTGGTTAAGAGGTAGGGTCAGTAACTGGGTGGTAGTCAGGGTTAAGAGGTAGGGTCAGTAACTGGGTGGTAGTCTAGTGGTTAAGAGGTAGGGTCAGTAACTGGGTGGTAGTCTAGTGGTTAAGAGGTAGGGTCAGTAACTGGGTGGTAGTCTAGTGGTTAAGAGGTAGGGTCAGTAACTGGGTGGTAGTCTAGTGGTTAAGAGGTAGGGTCAGTAACTGGGTGGTAGTCTAGTGGTTAAGAGGTAGGGTCAGTAACTGGGTGGTAGTCTAGTGGTTAAGAGGTAGGGTCAGTAACTGGGTGGTAGTCTAGTGGTTAAGAGGTAGGGTCAGTAACTGGGTGGTAGTCTAGTGGTTAAGAGGTAGGGTCAGTAACTGGGTGGTAGTCTAGTGGTTAAGAGGTAGGGTCAGTAACTGGGTGGTAGTCTAGTGGTTAAGAGGTAGGGTCAGTAACTGGGTGGTAGTCTAGTGGTTAAGAGGTAGGGTCAGTAACTGGGTGGTAGTCTAGTGGTTAAGAGGTAGGGTCAGTAACTGGGTGGTAGTCTAGTGGTTAAGAGGTAGGGTCAGTAACTGGGTGGTAGTCTAGTGGTTAAGAGGTAGGGTCAGTAACTGGGTGGTAGTCTAGTGGTTAAGAGGTAGGGTCAGTAACTGGGTGGTAGTCTAGTGGTTAAGAGGTAGGGTCAGTAACTGGGTGGTAGTCTAGTGGTTAAGAGGTAGGGTCAGTAACTGGGTGGTAGTCTAGTGGTTAAGAGGTAGGGTCAGTAACTGGGTGGTAGTCTAGTGGTTAAGAGGTAGGGTCAGTAACTGGGTGGTAGTCTAGTGGTTAAGAGGTAGGGTCAGTAACTGGGTGGTAGTCTAGTGGTTAAGAGGTAGGGTCAGTAACTGGGTGGTAGTCTAGTGGTTAAGAGGTAGGGTCAGTAACTGGGTGGTAGTCTAGTGGTTAAGAGGTAGGGTCAGTAACTGGGTGGTAGTAGGGTTAAGAGGTAGGGTCAGTAACTGGGTGGTAGTCTAGTGGTTAAGAGGTAGGGTCAGTAACTGGGTGGTAGTCTAGTGGTTAAGAGGTAGGGTCAGTAACTGGGTGGTAGTCTAGTGGTTAAGAGGTAGGGTCAGTAACTGGGTGGTAGTCTAGTGGTTAAGAGGTAGGGTCAGTAACTGGGTGGTAGTGGTTAAGAGGTAGGGTCAGTAACTGGGTGGTCAGTGGTTAAGAGGTAGGGTCAGTAACTGGGTGGTAGTCTAGTGGTTAAGAGGTAGGGTCAGTAACTGGGTGGTAGTCTAGTGGTTAAGAGGTAGGGTCAGTAACTGGGTGGTAGTCTAGTGGTTAAGAGGTAGGGTCAGTAACTGGGTGGTAGTCTAGTGGTTAAGAGGTAGGGTCAGTAACTGGGTGGTAGTCTAGTGGTTAAGAGGTAGGGTCAGTAACTGGGTGGTAGTCTAGTGGTTAAGAGGTAGGGTCAGTAACTGGGTGGTAGTGGTTAAGAGGTAGGGTCAGTAACTGGGTGGTAGTGGTTAAGAGGTAGGGTCAGTAACTGGGTGGTAGTCTAGTGGTTAAGAGGTAGGGTCAGTAACTGGGTGGTAGTCTAGTGGTTAAGAGGTAGGGTCAGTAACTGGGTGGTAGTCTAGTGGTTAAGAGGTAGGGTCAGTAACTGGGTGGTAGTCTAGTGGTTAAGAGGTAGGGTCAGTAACTGGGTGGTAGTCTAGTGGTTAAGAGGTAGGGTCAGTAACTGGGTGGTAGTCTAGTGGTTAAGAGGTAGGGTCAGTAACTGGGTGGTAGTCTAGTGGTTAAGAGGTAGGGTCAGTAACTGGGTGGTAGTCTAGTGGTTAAGAGGTAGGGTCAGTAACTGGGTGGTAGTCTAGTGGTTAAGAGGTAGGGTCAGTAACTGGGTGGTAGTGGTTAAGAGGTAGGGTCAGTAACTGGGTGGTAGTCTAGTGGTTAAGAGGTAGGGTCAGTAACTGGGTGGTAGTCTAGTGGTTAAGAGGTAGGGTCAGTAACTGGGTGGTAGTCTAGTGGTTAAGAGGTAGGGTCAGTAACTGGGTGGTAGTCTAGTGGTTAAGAGGTAGGGTCAGTAACTGGGTGGTAGTCTAGTGGTTAAGAGGTAGGGTCAGTAACTGGGTGGTAGTCTAGTGGTTAAGAGGTAGGGTCAGTAACTGGGTGGTAGTCTAGTGGTTAAGAGGTAGGGTCAGTAACTGGGTGGTAGTCTAGTGGTTAAGAGGTAGGGTCAGTAACTGGGTGGTAGTGGTTAAGAGGTAGGGTCAGTAACTGGGTGGTAGTCTAGTGGTTAAGAGGTAGGGTCAGTAACTGGGTGGTAGTCTAGTGGTTAAGAGGTAGGGTCAGTAACTGGGTGGTAGTCTAGTGGTTAAGAGGTAGGGTCAGTAACTGGGTGGTAGTCTAGTGGTTAAGAGGTAGGGTCAGTAACTGGGTGGTAGTCTAGTGGTTAAGAGGTAGGGTCAGTAACTGGGTGGTAGTCTAGTGGTTAAGAGGTAGGGTCAGTAACTGGGTGGTAGTCTAGTGGTTAAGAGGTAGGGTCAGTAACTGGGTGGTAGTCTAGTGGTTAAGAGGTAGGGTCAGTAACTGGGTGGTAGTCTAGTGGTTAAGAGGTAGGGTCAGTAACTGGGTGGTAGTCTAGTGGTTAAGAGGTAGGGTCAGTAACTGGGTGGTAGTCTAGTGGTTAAGAGGTAGGGTCAGTAACTGGGTGGTAGTCTAGTGGTTAAGAGGTAGGGTCAGTAACTGGGTGGTAGTCTAGTGGTTAAGAGGTAGGGTCAGTAACTGGGTGGTAGTCTAGTGGTTAAGAGGTAGGGTCAGTAACTGGGTGGTAGTCTAGTGGTTAAGAGGTAGGGTCAGTAACTGGGTGGTAGTCTAGTGGTTAAGAGGTAGGGTCAGTAACTGGGTGGTAGTCTAGTGGTTAAGAGGTAGGGTCAGTAACTGGGTGGTAGTCTAGTGGTTAAGAGGTAGGGTCAGTAACTGGGTGGTAGTCTAGTGGTTAAGAGGTAGGGTCAGTAACTGGGTGGTAGTCTAGTGGTTAAGAGGTAGGGTCAGTAACTGGGTGGTAGTCTAGTGGTTAAGAGGTAGGGTCAGTAACTGGGTGGTAGTCTAGTGGTTAAGAGGTAGGGTCAGTAACTGGGTGGTAGTCTAGTGGTTAAGAGGTAGGGTCAGTAACTGGGTGGTAGTCTAGTGGTTAAGAGGTAGGGTCAGTAACTGGGTGGTAGTGGTTAAGAGGTAGGGTCAGTAACTGGGTGGTAGTCTAGTGGTTAAGAGGTAGGGTCAGTAACTGGGTGGTAGTCTAGTGGTTAAGAGGTAGGGTCAGTAACTGGGTGGTAGTCTAGTGGTTAAGAGGTAGGGTCAGTAACTGGGTGGTAGTCTAGTGGTTAAGAGGTAGGGTCAGTAACTGGGTGGTAGTCTAGTGGTTAAGAGGTAGGGTCAGTAACTGGGTGGTAGTCTAGTGGTTAAGAGGTAGGGTCAGTAACTGGGTGGTAGTCTAGTGGTTAAGAGGTAGGGTCAGTAACTGGGTGGTAGTAGGTTAAGAGGTAGGGTCAGTAACTGGGTGGTAGTCTAGTGGTTAAGAGGTAGGGTCAGTAACTGGGTGGTAGTCTAGTGGTTAAGAGGTAGGGTCAGTAACTGGGTGGTAGTCTAGTGGTTAAGAGGTAGGGTCAGTAACTGGGTGGTAGTCTAGTGGTTAAGAGGTAGGGTCAGTAACTGGGTGGTAGCTAGTGGTTAAGAGGTAGGGTCAGTAACTGGGTGGTAGTCTAGTGGTTAAGAGGTAGGGTCAGTAACTGGGTGGTAGTCTAGTGGTTAAGAGGTAGGGTCAGTAACTGGGTGGTAGTCTAGTGGTTAAGAGGTAGGGTCAGTAACTGGGTGGTAGTCTAGTGGTTAAGAGGTAGGGTCAGTAACTGGGTGGTAGTGGTTAAGAGGTAGGGTCAGTAACTGGGTGGTAGTCTAGTGGTTAAGAGGTAGGGTCAGTAACTGGGTGGTAGTCTAGTGGTTAAGAGGTAGGGTCAGTAACTGGGTGGTAGTCTAGTGGTTAAGAGGTAGGGTCAGTAACTGGGTGGTAGTCTAGTGGTTAAGAGGTAGGGTCAGTAACTGGGTGGTAGTCTAGTGGTTAAGAGGTAGGGTCAGTAACTGGGTGGTAGTCTAGTGGTTAAGAGGTAGGGTCAGTAACTGGGTGGTAGTCTAGTGGTTAAGAGGTAGGGTCAGTAACTGGGTGGTAGTCTAGTGGTTAAGAGGTAGGGTCAGTAACTGGGTGGTAGTCTAGTGGTTAAGAGGTAGGGTCAGTAACTGGGTGGTAGTCTAGTGGTTAAGAGGTAGGGTCAGTAACTGGGTGGTAGTCTAGTGGTTAAGAGGTAGGGTCAGTAACTGGGTGGTAGTCTAGTGGTTAAGAGGTAGGGTCAGTAACTGGGTGGTAGTCTAGTGGTTAAGAGGTAGGGTCAGTAACTGGGTGGTAGTCTAGTGGTTAAGAGGTAGGGTCAGTAACTGGGTGGTAGTCAGTGGTTAAGAGGTAGGGTCAGTAACTGGGTGGTAGTGGTTAAGAGGTAGGGTCAGTAACTGGGTGGTAGTCTAGTGGTTAAGAGGTAGGGTCAGTAACTGGGTGGTAGTCTAGTGGTTAAGAGGTAGGGTCAGTAACTGGGTGGTAGTCTAGTGGTTAAGAGGTAGGGTCAGTAACTGGGTGGTAGTAGTGGTTAAGAGGTAGGGTCAGTAACTGGGTGGTAGTCTAGTGGTTAAGAGGTAGGGTCAGTAACTGGGTGGTAGTCTAGTGGTTAAGAGGTAGGGTCAGTAACTGGGTGGTAGTCTAGTGGTTAAGAGGTAGGGTCAGTAACTGGGTGGTAGTCTAGTGGTTAAGAGGTAGGGTCAGTAACTGGGTGGTAGTCTAGTGGTTAAGAGGTAGGGTCAGTAACTGGGTGGTTAGTGGTTAAGAGGTAGGGTCAGTAACTGGGTGGTAGTCTAGTGGTTAAGAGGTAGGGTCAGTAACTGGGTGGTAGTCTAGTGGTTAAGAGGTAGGGTCAGTAACTGGGTGGTAGTCTAGTGGTTAAGAGGTAGGGTCAGTAACTGGGTGGTAGTCTAGTGGTTAAGAGGTAGGGTCAGTAACTGGGTGGTAGTCTAGTGGTTAAGAGGTAGGGTCAGTAACTGGGTGGTAGTCTAGTGGTTAAGAGGTAGGGTCAGTAACTGGGTGGTAGTCTAGTGGTTAAGAGGTAGGGTCAGTAACTGGGTGGTAGTCTAGTGGTTAAGAGGTAGGGTCAGTAACTGGGTGGTAGTCTAGTGGTTAAGAGGTAGGGTCAGTAACTGGGTGGTAGTCTAGTGGTTAAGAGGTAGGGTCAGTAACTGGGTGGTAGTCTAGTGGTTAAGAGGTAGGGTCAGTAACTGGGTGGTAGTCTAGTGGTTAAGAGGTAGGGTCAGTAACTGGGTGGTAGTCTAGTGGTTAAGAGGTAGGGTCAGTAACTGGGTGGTAGTCTAGTGGTTAAGAGGTAGGGTCAGTAACTGGGTGGTAGTCTAGTGGTTAAGAGGTAGGGTCAGTAACTGGGTGGTAGTCTAGTGGTTAAGAGGTAGGGTCAGTAACTGGGTGGTAGTCTAGTGGTTAAGAGGTAGGGTCAGTAACTGGGTGGTAGTCTAGGGTTAAGAGGTAGGGTCAGTAACTGGGTGGTAGTCTAGTGGTTAAGAGGTAGGGTCAGTAACTGGGTGGTAGTCAGTGGTTAAGAGGTAGGGTCAGTAACTGGGTGGTAGTCTAGTGGTTAAGAGGTAGGGTCAGTAACTGGGTGGTAGTCTAGTGGTTAAGAGGTAGGGTCAGTAACTGGGTGGTAGTCTAGTGGTTAAGAGGTAGGGTCAGTAACTGGGTGGTAGTCTAGTGGTTAAGAGGTAGGGTCAGTAACTGGGTGGTAGTCTAGTGGTTAAGAGGTAGGGTCAGTAACTGGGTGGTAGTCTAGTGGTTAAGAGGTAGGGTCAGTAACTGGGTGGTAGTCTAGTGGTTAAGAGGTAGGGTCAGTAACTGGGTGGTAGTCTAGTGGTTAAGAGGTAGGGTCAGTAACTGGGTGGTAGTCTAGTGGTTAAGAGGTAGGGTCAGTAACTGGGTGGTAGTCTAGTGGTTAAGAGGTAGGGTCAGTAACTGGGTGGTAGTCTAGTGGTTAAGAGGTAGGGTCAGTAACTGGGTGGTAGTCTAGTGGTTAAGAGGTAGGGTCAGTAACTGGGTGGTAGTCTAGTGGTTAAGAGGTAGGGTCAGTAACTGGGTGGTAGTCTAGTGGTTAAGAGGTAGGGTCAGTAACTGGGTGGTAGTCTAGTGGTTAAGAGGTAGGGTCAGTAACTGGGTGGTAGTCTAGTGGTTAAGAGGTAGGGTCAGTAACTGGGTGGTAGTCTAGTGGTTAAGAGGTAGGGTCAGTAACTGGGTGGTAGTCTAGTGGTTAAGAGGTAGGGTCAGTAACTGGGTGGTAGTCTAGTGGTTAAGAGGTAGGGTCAGTAACTGGGTGGTAGTCTAGTGGTTAAGAGGTAGGGTCAGTAACTGGGTGGTAGTCTAGTGGTTAAGAGGTAGGGTCAGTAACTGGGTGGTAGTGTGGTTAAGAGGTAGGGTCAGTAACTGGGTGGTAGTCTAGTGGTTAAGAGGTAGGGTCAGTAACTGGGTGGTAGTCTAGTGGTTAAGAGGTAGGGTCAGTAACTGGGTGGTAGTCTAGTGGTTAAGAGGTAGGGTCAGTAACTGGGTGGTAGTCTAGTGGTTAAGAGGTAGGGTCAGTAACTGGGTGGTAGTCTAGTGGTTAAGAGGTAGGGTCAGTAACTGGGTGGTAGTCTAGTGGTTAAGAGGTAGGGTCAGTAACTGGGTGGTAGTCTAGTGGTTAAGAGGTAGGGTCAGTAACTGGGTGGTAGTCTAGTGGTTAAGAGGTAGGGTCAGTAACTGGGTGGTAGTCTAGTGGTTAAGAGGTAGGGTCAGTAACTGGGTGGTAGTCTAGGGTTAAGAGGTAGGGTCAGTAACTGGGTGGTAGTCTAGTGGTTAAGAGGTAGGGTCAGTAACTGGGTGGTAGTCTAGTGGTTAAGAGGTAGGGTCAGTAACTGGGTGGTAGTCTAGTGGTTAAGAGGTAGGGTCAGTAACTGGGTGGTAGTCTAGTGGTTAAGAGGTAGGGTCAGTAACTGGGTGGTAGTCTAGTGGTTAAGAGGTAGGGTCAGTAACTGGGTGGTAGTCTAGTGGTTAAGAGGTAGGGTCAGTAACTGGGTGGTAGTCTAGTGGTTAAGAGGTAGGGTCAGTAACTGGGTGGTAGTCTAGTGGTTAAGAGGTAGGGTCAGTAACTGGGTGGTAGTCTAGTGGTTAAGAGGTAGGGTCAGTAACTGGGTGGTAGTCTAGTGGTTAAGAGGTAGGGTCAGTAACTGGGTGGTAGTCTAGTGGTTAAGAGGTAGGGTCAGTAACTGGGTGGTAGTCTAGTGGTTAAGAGGTAGGGTCAGTAACTGGGTGGTAGTGGTTAAGAGGTAGGGTCAGTAACTGGGTGGTAGTCTAGTGGTTAAGAGGTAGGGTCAGTAACTGGGTGGTAGTCTAGTGGTTAAGAGGTAGGGTCAGTAACTGGGTGGTAGTCTAGTGGTTAAGAGGTAGGGTCAGTAACTGGGTGGTAGTCTAGTGGTTAAGAGGTAGGGTCAGTAACTGGGTGGTAGTCTAGTGGTTAAGAGGTAGGGTCAGTAACTGGGTGGTAGTCTAGTGGTTAAGAGGTAGGGTCAGTAACTGGGTGGTAGTAGTGGTTAAGAGGTAGGGTCAGTAACTGGGTGGTAGTCTAGTGGTTAAGAGGTAGGGTCAGTAACTGGGTGGTAGTCTAGTGGTTAAGAGGTAGGGTCAGTAACTGGGTGGTAGTCTAGTGGTTAAGAGGTAGGGTCAGTAACTGGGTGGTAGTCTAGTGGTTAAGAGGTAGGGTCAGTAACTGGGTGGTAGTCTAGTGGTTAAGAGGTAGGGTCAGTAACTGGGTGGTAGTCTAGTGGTTAAGAGGTAGGGTCAGTAACTGGGTGGTAGTCTAGTGGTTAAGAGGTAGGGTCAGTAACTGGGTGGTAGTCTAGTGGTTAAGAGGTAGGGTCAGTAACTGGGTGGTAGTCTAGTGGTTAAGAGGTAGGGTCAGTAACTGGGTGGTAGTCTAGTGGTTAAGAGGTAGGGTCAGTAACTGGGTGGTAGTAGTGGTTAAGAGGTAGGGTCAGTAACTGGGTGGTAGTCTAGTGGTTAAGAGGTAGGGTCAGTAACTGGGTGGTAGTCTAGTGGTTAAGAGGTAGGGTCAGTAACTGGGTGGTAGTCTAGTGGTTAAGAGGTAGGGTCAGTAACTGGGTGGTAGTCTAGTGGTTAAGAGGTAGGGTCAGTAACTGGGTGGTAGTCTAGTGGTTAAGAGGTAGGGTCAGTAACTGGGTGGTAGTCTAGTGGTTAAGAGGTAGGGTCAGTAACTGGGTGGTAGTCTAGTGGTTAAGAGGTAGGGTCAGTAACTGGGTGGTAGTCTAGTGGTTAAGAGGTAGGGTCAGTAACTGGGTGGTAGTCTAGTGGTTAAGAGGTAGGGTCAGTAACTGGGTGGTAGTCTAGGTTAAGAGGTAGGGTCAGTAACTGGGTGGTAGTCTAGTGGTTAAGAGGTAGGGTCAGTAACTGGGTGGTAGTCTAGTGGTTAAGAGGTAGGGTCAGTAACTGGGTGGTAGTCTAGTGGTTAAGAGGTAGGGTCAGTAACTGGGTGGTAGTCTAGTGGTTAAGAGGTAGGGTCAGTAACTGGGTGGTAGTCTAGGGTTAAGAGGTAGGGTCAGTAACTGGGTGGTAGTCTAGTGGTTAAGAGGTAGGGTCAGTAACTGGGTGGTAGTCTAGTGGTTAAGAGGTAGGGTCAGTAACTGGGTGGTAGTCTAGTGGTTAAGAGGTAGGGTCAGTAACTGGGTGGTAGTCTAGTGGTTAAGAGGTAGGGTCAGTAACTGGGTGGTAGTCTAGTGGTTAAGAGGTAGGGTCAGTAACTGGGTGGTAGTCTAGTGGTTAAGAGGTAGGGTCAGTAACTGGGTGGTAGTCTAGTGGTTAAGAGGTAGGGTCAGTAACTGGGTGGTAGTCTAGTGGTTAAGAGGTAGGGTCAGTAACTGGGTGGTAGTCTAGTGGTTAAGAGGTAGGGTCAGTAACTGGGTGGTAGTCTAGTGGTTAAGAGGTAGGGTCAGTAACTGGGTGGTAGTCTAGTGGTTAAGAGGTAGGGTCAGTAACTGGGTGGTAGTCTAGTGGTTAAGAGGTAGGGTCAGTAACTGGGTGGTAGTCTAGTGGTTAAGAGGTAGGGTCAGTAACTGGGTGGTAGTCTAGTGGTTAAGAGGTAGGGTCAGTAACTGGGTGGTAGTCTAGTGGTTAAGAGGTAGGGTCAGTAACTGGGTGGTAGTCGTTAAGAGGTAGGGTCAGTAACTGGGTGGTAGTCTAGTGGTTAAGAGGTAGGGTCAGTAACTGGGTGGTAGTCTAGTGGTTAAGAGGTAGGGTCAGTAACTGGGTGGTAGTCTAGTGGTTAAGAGGTAGGGTCAGTAACTGGGTGGTAGTCTAGTGGTTAAGAGGTAGGGTCAGTAACTGGGTGGTAGTAGGGTTAAGAGGTAGGGTCAGTAACTGGGTGGTAGTCTAGTGGTTAAGAGGTAGGGTCAGTAACTGGGTGGTAGTCTAGTGGTTAAGAGGTAGGGTCAGTAACTGGGTGGTAGTCTAGTGGTTAAGAGGTAGGGTCAGTAACTGGGTGGTAGTCTAGTGGTTAAGAGGTAGGGTCAGTAACTGGGTGGTAGTCTAGTGGTTAAGAGGTAGGGTCAGTAACTGGGTGGTAGTCTAGTGGTTAAGAGGTAGGGTCAGTAACTGGGTGGTAGTCTAGTGGTTAAGAGGTAGGGTCAGTAACTGGGTGGTAGTCTAGTGGTTAAGAGGTAGGGTCAGTAACTGGGTGGTAGTCTAGTGGTTAAGAGGTAGGGTCAGTAACTGGGTGGTAGTCTAGTGGTTAAGAGGTAGGGTCAGTAACTGGGTGGTAGAGTGGTTAAGAGGTAGGGTCAGTAACTGGGTGGTAGTCTAGTGGTTAAGAGGTAGGGTCAGTAACTGGGTGGTAGTCTAGTGGTTAAGAGGTAGGGTCAGTAACTGGGTGGTAGTCTAGTGGTTAAGAGGTAGGGTCAGTAACTGGGTGGTAGTCTAGTGGTTAAGAGGTAGGGTCAGTAACTGGGTGGTAGTCTAGTGGTTAAGAGGTAGGGTCAGTAACTGGGTGGTAGTCTAGTGGTTAAGAGGTAGGGTCAGTAACTGGGTGGTAGTCTAGTGGTTAAGAGGTAGGGTCAGTAACTGGGTGGTAGTCTAGTGGTTAAGAGGTAGGGTCAGTAACTGGGTGGTAGTCTAGTGGTTAAGAGGTAGGGTCAGTAACTGGGTGGTAGTCTAGTGGTTAAGAGGTAGGGTCAGTAACTGGGTGGTAGTCTAGTGGTTAAGAGGTAGGGTCAGTAACTGGGTGGTAGTCTAGTGGTTAAGAGGTAGGGTCAGTAACTGGGTGGTAGTCTAGTGGTTAAGAGGTAGGGTCAGTAACTGGGTGGTAGTCTAGTGGTTAAGAGGTAGGGTCAGTAACTGGGTGGTAGTCTAGTGGTTAAGAGGTAGGGTCAGTAACTGGGTGGTAGTCTAGTGGTTAAGAGGTAGGGTCAGTAACTGGGTGGTAGTCTAGTGGTTAAGAGGTAGGGTCAGTAACTGGGTGGTAGTGGTTAAGAGGTAGGGTCAGTAACTGGGTGGTAGTCTAGTGGTTAAGAGGTAGGGTCAGTAACTGGGTGGTAGTCTAGTGGTTAAGAGGTAGGGTCAGTAACTGGGTGGTAGTCTAGTGGTTAAGAGGTAGGGTCAGTAACTGGGTGGTAGTCTAGTGGTTAAGAGGTAGGGTCAGTAACTGGGTGGGTCAGTGGTTAAGAGGTAGGGTCAGTAACTGGGTGGTAGTGGTTAAGAGGTAGGGTCAGTAACTGGGTGGTAGTCTAGTGGTTAAGAGGTAGGGTCAGTAACTGGGTGGTAGTCTAGTGGTTAAGAGGTAGGGTCAGTAACTGGGTGGTAGTCTAGTGGTTAAGAGGTAGGGTCAGTAACTGGGTGGTAGTCTAGTGGTTAAGAGGTAGGGTCAGTAACTGGGTGGTAGTCTAGTGGTTAAGAGGTAGGGTCAGTAACTGGGTGGTAGTCTAGTGGTTAAGAGGTAGGGTCAGTAACTGGGTGGTAGTCTAGTGGTTAAGAGGTAGGGTCAGTAACTGGGTGGTAGTGGTTAAGAGGTAGGGTCAGTAACTGGGTGGTAGTAGTGGTTAAGAGGTAGGGTCAGTAACTGGGTGGTAGTCTAGTGGTTAAGAGGTAGGGTCAGTAACTGGGTGGTAGTCTAGTGGTTAAGAGGTAGGGTCAGTAACTGGGTGGTAGTCTAGTGGTTAAGAGGTAGGGTCAGTAACTGGGTGGTAGTCTAGTGGTTAAGAGGTAGGGTCAGTAACTGGGTGGTAGTCTAGTGGTTAAGAGGTAGGGTCAGTAACTGGGTGGTAGTCTAGTGGTTAAGAGGTAGGGTCAGTAACTGGGTGGTAGTCTAGTGGTTAAGAGGTAGGGTCAGTAACTGGGTGGTAGTCTAGTGGTTAAGAGGTAGGGTCAGTAACTGGGTGGTAGTCTAGTGGTTAAGAGGTAGGGTCAGTAACTGGGTGGTAGTCTAGTGGTTAAGAGGTAGGGTCAGTAACTGGGTGGTAGTCTAGTGGTTAAGAGGTAGGGTCAGTAACTGGGTGGTAGTCTAGTGGTTAAGAGGTAGGGTCAGTAACTGGGTGGTAGTCTAGTGGTTAAGAGGTAGGGTCAGTAACTGGGTGGTAGTCTAGTGGTTAAGAGGTAGGGTCAGTAACTGGGTGGTAGTCTAGTGGTTAAGAGGTAGGGTCAGTAACTGGGTGGTAGCTGGGTTAAGAGGTAGGGTCAGTAACTGGGTGGTAGTCTAGTGGTTAAGAGGTAGGGTCAGTAACTGGGTGGTAGTCTAGTGGTTAAGAGGTAGGGTCAGTAACTGGGTGGTAGTCTAGGTTAAGAGGTAGGGTCAGTAACTGGGTGGTAGTCTAGTGGTTAAGAGGTAGGGTCAGTAACTGGGTGGTAGTCTAGTGGTTAAGAGGTAGGGTCAGTAACTGGGTGGTAGTCTAGTGGTTAAGAGGTAGGGTCAGTAACTGGGTGGTAGTCTAGTGGTTAAGAGGTAGGGTCAGTAACTGGGTGGTAGTCTAGTGGTTAAGAGGTAGGGTCAGTAACTGGGTGGTAGTCTAGTGGTTAAGAGGTAGGGTCAGTAACTGGGTGGTAGTCTAGGGTTAAGAGGTAGGGTCAGTAACTGGGTGGTAGTCTAGTGGTTAAGAGGTAGGGTCAGTAACTGGGTGGTAGTCTAGTGGTTAAGAGGTAGGGTCAGTAACTGGGTGGTAGTCTAGTGGTTAAGAGGTAGGGTCAGTAACTGGGTGGTAGTCTAGTGGTTAAGAGGTAGGGTCAGTAACTGGGTGGTAGTCAGGTTAAGAGGTAGGGTCAGTAACTGGGTGGTAGTCTAGTGGTTAAGAGGTAGGGTCAGTAACTGGGTGGTAGTCTAGTGGTTAAGAGGTAGGGTCAGTAACTGGGTGGTAGTCTAGTGGTTAAGAGGTAGGGTCAGTAACTGGGTGGTAGTCTAGTGGTTAAGAGGTAGGGTCAGTAACTGGGTGGTAGTCTAGTGGTTAAGAGGTAGGGTCAGTAACTGGGTGGTAGTCTAGTGGTTAAGAGGTAGGGTCAGTAACTGGGTGGTAGTCTAGTGGTTAAGAGGTAGGGTCAGTAACTGGGTGGTAGCTAGGGTTAAGAGGTAGGGTCAGTAACTGGGTGGTAGTCTAGTGGTTAAGAGGTAGGGTCAGTAACTGGGTGGTAGTTAGTGGTTAAGAGGTAGGGTCAGTAACTGGGTGGTAGTCTAGTGGTTAAGAGGTAGGGTCAGTAACTGGGTGGTAGTCTAGGGTTAAGAGGTAGGGTCAGTAACTGGGTGGTAGTTAGGGTTAAGAGGTAGGGTCAGTAACTGGGTGGTAGTCTAGTGGTTAAGAGGTAGGGTCAGTAACTGGGTGGTAGTCTAGTGGTTAAGAGGTAGGGTCAGTAACTGGGTGGTAGTCTAGTGGTTAAGAGGTAGGGTCAGTAACTGGGTGGTAGTCTAGTGGTTAAGAGGTAGGGTCAGTAACTGGGTGGTAGTCTAGTGGTTAAGAGGTAGGGTCAGTAACTGGGTGGTAGTCTAGTGGTTAAGAGGTAGGGTCAGTAACTGGGTGGTAGTCTAGTGGTTAAGAGGTAGGGTCAGTAACTGGGTGGTAGTCTAGTGGTTAAGAGGTAGGGTCAGTAACTGGGTGGTAGTGGTTAAGAGGTAGGGTCAGTAACTGGGTGGTAGTCTAGTGGTTAAGAGGTAGGGTCAGTAACTGGGTGGTAGTCTAGTGGTTAAGAGGTAGGGTCAGTAACTGGGTGGTAGTCTAGTGGTTAAGAGGTAGGGTCAGTAACTGGGTGGTAGTCTAGTGGTTAAGAGGTAGGGTCAGTAACTGGGTGGTAGTGGTTAAGAGGTAGGGTCAGTAACTGGGTGGTAGTCTAGTGGTTAAGAGGTAGGGTCAGTAACTGGGTGGTAGTCTAGTGGTTAAGAGGTAGGGTCAGTAACTGGGTGGTAGTCTAGTGGTTAAGAGGTAGGGTCAGTAACTGGGTGGTAGTCTAGTGGTTAAGAGGTAGGGTCAGTAACTGGGTGGTAGTAGGTTAAGAGGTAGGGTCAGTAACTGGGTGGTAGTCTAGTGGTTAAGAGGTAGGGTCAGTAACTGGGTGGTAGTCTGGTTAAGAGGTAGGGTCAGTAACTGGGTGGTAGTCTAGTGGTTAAGAGGTAGGGTCAGTAACTGGGTGGTAGTCTAGTGGTTAAGAGGTAGGGTCAGTAACTGGGTGGTAGTCTAGTGGTTAAGAGGTAGGGTCAGTAACTGGGTGGTAGTCTAGTGGTTAAGAGGTAGGGTCAGTAACTGGGTGGTAGTCTAGTGGTTAAGAGGTAGGGTCAGTAACTGGGTGGTAGTCTAGTGGTTAAGAGGTAGGGTCAGTAACTGGGTGGTAGTGGTTAAGAGGTAGGGTCAGTAACTGGGTGGTAGTCTAGTGGTTAAGAGGTAGGGTCAGTAACTGGGTGGTAGTCTAGTGGTTAAGAGGTAGGGTCAGTAACTGGGTGGTAGTCTAGTGGTTAAGAGGTAGGGTCAGTAACTGGGTGGTAGTCTAGTGGTTAAGAGGTAGGGTCAGTAACTGGGTGGTAGTCTAGTGGTTAAGAGGTAGGGTCAGTAACTGGGTGGTAGTGGTTAAGAGGTAGGGTCAGTAACTGGGTGGTAGTGGTTAAGAGGTAGGGTCAGTAACTGGGTGGTAGTCTAGTGGTTAAGAGGTAGGGTCAGTAACTGGGTGGTAGTCTAGTGGTTAAGAGGTAGGGTCAGTAACTGGGTGGTAGTCTAGTGGTTAAGAGGTAGGGTCAGTAACTGGGTGGTAGTGGGTTAAGAGGTAGGGTCAGTAACTGGGTGGTAGTCTAGTGGTTAAGAGGTAGGGTCAGTAACTGGGTGGTAGTCTAGTGGTTAAGAGGTAGGGTCAGTAACTGGGTGGTAGTCTAGTGGTTAAGAGGTAGGGTCAGTAACTGGGTGGTAGTCTAGTGGTTAAGAGGTAGGGTCAGTAACTGGGTGGTAGTGGTTAAGAGGTAGGGTCAGTAACTGGGTGGTAGTGGTTAAGAGGTAGGGTCAGTAACTGGGTGGTAGTCTAGTGGTTAAGAGGTAGGGTCAGTAACTGGGTGGTAGTCTAGTGGTTAAGAGGTAGGGTCAGTAACTGGGTGGTAGTCTAGTGGTTAAGAGGTAGGGTCAGTAACTGGGTGGTAGTCTAGTGGTTAAGAGGTAGGGTCAGTAACTGGGTGGTAGTCTAGTGGTTAAGAGGTAGGGTCAGTAACTGGGTGGTAGTCTAGTGGTTAAGAGGTAGGGTCAGTAACTGGGTGGTAGTCTAGTGGTTAAGAGGTAGGGTCAGTAACTGGGTGGTAGTGGTTAAGAGGTAGGGTCAGTAACTGGGTGGTAGTCTAGTGGTTAAGAGGTAGGGTCAGTAACTGGGTGGTAGTCTAGTGGTTAAGAGGTAGGGTCAGTAACTGGGTGGTAGTCTAGTGGTTAAGAGGTAGGGTCAGTAACTGGGTGGTAGTGGTTAAGAGGTAGGGTCAGTAACTGGGTGGTAGTCTAGTGGTTAAGAGGTAGGGTCAGTAACTGGGTGGTAGTCTAGTGGTTAAGAGGTAGGGTCAGTAACTGGGTGGTAGTCTAGTGGTTAAGAGGTAGGGTCAGTAACTGGGTGGTAGTCTAGTGGTTAAGAGGTAGGGTCAGTAACTGGGTGGTAGTCTAGTGGTTAAGAGGTAGGGTCAGTAACTGGGTGGTAGTCTAGTGGTTAAGAGGTAGGGTCAGTAACTGGGTGGTAGTGGTTAAGAGGTAGGGTCAGTAACTGGGTGGTAGTCAGTGGTTAAGAGGTAGGGTCAGTAACTGGGTGGTAGTCTAGTGGTTAAGAGGTAGGGTCAGTAACTGGGTGGTAGTCTAGTGGTTAAGAGGTAGGGTCAGTAACTGGGTGGTAGTCTGGGTTAAGAGGTAGGGTCAGTAACTGGGTGGTAGTCTAGTGGTTAAGAGGTAGGGTCAGTAACTGGGTGGTAGTCTAGTGGTTAAGAGGTAGGGTCAGTAACTGGGTGGTAGTCTAGTGGTTAAGAGGTAGGGTCAGTAACTGGGTGGTAGTGGTTAAGAGGTAGGGTCAGTAACTGGGTGGTAGTCTAGTGGTTAAGAGGTAGGGTCAGTAACTGGGTGGTAGTCTAGTGGTTAAGAGGTAGGGTCAGTAACTGGGTGGTAGTCTAGTGGTTAAGAGGTAGGGTCAGTAACTGGGTGGTAGTGGGTTAAGAGGTAGGGTCAGTAACTGGGTGGTAGTCTAGTGGTTAAGAGGTAGGGTCAGTAACTGGGTGGTAGTCTAGTGGTTAAGAGGTAGGGTCAGTAACTGGGTGGTAGTCTAGTGGTTAAGAGGTAGGGTCAGTAACTGGGTGGTAGTCTAGTGGTTAAGAGGTAGGGTCAGTAACTGGGTGGTAGTCTAGTGGTTAAGAGGTAGGGTCAGTAACTGGGTGGTAGTCTAGTGGTTAAGAGGTAGGGTCAGTAACTGGGTGGTAGTCTAGTGGTTAAGAGGTAGGGTCAGTAACTGGGTGGTAGTCTAGTGGTTAAGAGGTAGGGTCAGTAACTGGGTGGTAGTCTAGTGGTTAAGAGGTAGGGTCAGTAACTGGGTGGTAGTCTAGTGGTTAAGAGGTAGGGTCAGTAACTGGGTGGTAGTCTAGTGGTTAAGAGGTAGGGTCAGTAACTGGGTGGTAGTCTAGTGGTTAAGAGGTAGGGTCAGTAACTGGGTGGTAGTCTAGTGGTTAAGAGGTAGGGTCAGTAACTGGGTGGTAGTCTAGTGGTTAAGAGGTAGGGTCAGTAACTGGGTGGTAGTGGTTAAGAGGTAGGGTCAGTAACTGGGTGGTAGTCTAGTGGTTAAGAGGTAGGGTCAGTAACTGGGTGGTAGTCTAGTGGTTAAGAGGTAGGGTCAGTAACTGGGTGGTAGTCTAGTGGTTAAGAGGTAGGGTCAGTAACTGGGTGGTAGTGGTTAAGAGGTAGGGTCAGTAACTGGGTGGTAGTAGGTTAAGAGGTAGGGTCAGTAACTGGGTGGTAGTCTAGTGGTTAAGAGGTAGGGTCAGTAACTGGGTGGTAGTCTAGTGGTTAAGAGGTAGGGTCAGTAACTGGGTGGTAGTCTAGTGGTTAAGAGGTAGGGTCAGTAACTGGGTGGTAGTCTAGTGGTTAAGAGGTAGGGTCAGTAACTGGGTGGTAGTGGTTAAGAGGTAGGGTCAGTAACTGGGTGGTAGTCTAGTGGTTAAGAGGTAGGGTCAGTAACTGGGTGGTAGTCTAGTGGTTAAGAGGTAGGGTCAGTAACTGGGTGGTAGTCTAGTGGTTAAGAGGTAGGGTCAGTAACTGGGTGGTAGTCTAGTGGTTAAGAGGTAGGGTCAGTAACTGGGTGGTAGTCTAGTGGTTAAGAGGTAGGGTCAGTAACTGGGTGGTAGTGGTTAAGAGGTAGGGTCAGTAACTGGGTGGTAGTCTAGTGGTTAAGAGGTAGGGTCAGTAACTGGGTGGTAGTCTAGTGGTTAAGAGGTAGGGTCAGTAACTGGGTGGTAGTCTAGTGGTTAAGAGGTAGGGTCAGTAACTGGGTGGTAGTCTAGTGGTTAAGAGGTAGGGTCAGTAACTGGGTGGTAGTCTAGTGGTTAAGAGGTAGGGTCAGTAACTGGGTGGTAGTCTAGTGGTTAAGAGGTAGGGTCAGTAACTGGGTGGTAGTCTAGTGGTTAAGAGGTAGGGTCAGTAACTGGGTGGTAGTGGTTAAGAGGTAGGGTCAGTAACTGGGTGGTAGTCTAGTGGTTAAGAGGTAGGGTCAGTAACTGGGTGGTAGTCTAGTGGTTAAGAGGTAGGGTCAGTAACTGGGTGGTAGTGGTTAAGAGGTAGGGTCAGTAACTGGGTGGTAGTCTAGTGGTTAAGAGGTAGGGTCAGTAACTGGGTGGTAGTCTAGTGGTTAAGAGGTAGGGTCAGTAACTGGGTGGTAGTCTAGTGGTTAAGAGGTAGGGTCAGTAACTGGGTGGTAGTCTAGTGGTTAAGAGGTAGGGTCAGTAACTGGGTGGTAGTCTAGTGGTTAAGAGGTAGGGTCAGTAACTGGGTGGTAGTCTAGTGGTTAAGAGGTAGGGTCAGTAACTGGGTGGTAGTCTAGTGGTTAAGAGGTAGGGTCAGTAACTGGGTGGTAGTCTAGTGGTTAAGAGGTAGGGTCAGTAACTGGGTGGTAGTCTAGTGGTTAAGAGGTAGGGTCAGTAACTGGGTGGTAGTCTAGTGGTTAAGAGGTAGGGTCAGTAACTGGGTGGTAGTCTAGTGGTTAAGAGGTAGGGTCAGTAACTGGGTGGTAGTCTAGTGGTTAAGAGGTAGGGTCAGTAACTGGGTGGTAGTCTAGTGGTTAAGAGGTAGGGTCAGTAACTGGGTGGTAGTGGTTAAGAGGTAGGGTCAGTAACTGGGTGGTAGTCTAGTGGTTAAGAGGTAGGGTCAGTAACTGGGTGGTAGTCTAGTGGTTAAGAGGTAGGGTCAGTAACTGGGTGGTAGTCTAGTGGTTAAGAGGTAGGGTCAGTAACTGGGTGGTAGTCTAGTGGTTAAGAGGTAGGGTCAGTAACTGGGTGGTAGTCTAGTGGTTAAGAGGTAGGGTCAGTAACTGGGTGGTAGTCTAGTGGTTAAGAGGTAGGGTCAGTAACTGGGTGGTAGTCTAGTGGTTAAGAGGTAGGGTCAGTAACTGGGTGGTAGTCTAGTGGTTAAGAGGTAGGGTCAGTAACTGGGTGGTAGTCTAGTGGTTAAGAGGTAGGGTCAGTAACTGGGTGGTAGTCTAGTGGTTAAGAGGTAGGGTCAGTAACTGGGTGGTAGTCTAGTGGTTAAGAGGTAGGGTCAGTAACTGGGTGGTAGTCTAGTGGTTAAGAGGTAGGGTCAGTAACTGGGTGGTAGTCTAGTGGTTAAGAGGTAGGGTCAGTAACTGGGTGGTAGTGGTTAAGAGGTAGGGTCAGTAACTGGGTGGTAGTCTAGTGGTTAAGAGGTAGGGTCAGTAACTGGGTGGTAGTCTAGTGGTTAAGAGGTAGGGTCAGTAACTGGGTGGTAGTCTAGTGGTTAAGAGGTAGGGTCAGTAACTGGGTGGTAGTCTAGGGTTAAGAGGTAGGGTCAGTAACTGGGTGGTAGTCTAGTGGTTAAGAGGTAGGGTCAGTAACTGGGTGGTAGTCTAGTGGTTAAGAGGTAGGGTCAGTAACTGGGTGGTAGTCTAGTGGTTAAGAGGTAGGGTCAGTAACTGGGTGGTAGTCTAGTGGTTAAGAGGTAGGGTCAGTAACTGGGTGGTAGTCTAGTGGTTAAGAGGTAGGGTCAGTAACTGGGTGGTAGTCTAGTGGTTAAGAGGTAGGGTCAGTAACTGGGTGGTAGTCTAGTGGTTAAGAGGTAGGGTCAGTAACTGGGTGGTAGTCTAGTGGTTAAGAGGTAGGGTCAGTAACTGGGTGGTAGTCTAGTGGTTAAGAGGTAGGGTCAGTAACTGGGTGGTAGTCTAGTGGTTAAGAGGTAGGGTCAGTAACTGGGTGGTAGTCTAGTGGTTAAGAGGTAGGGTCAGTAACTGGGTGGTAGTCTAGTGGTTAAGAGGTAGGGTCAGTAACTGGGTGGTAGTGGTTAAGAGGTAGGGTCAGTAACTGGGTGGTAGTCTAGTGGTTAAGAGGTAGGGTCAGTAACTGGGTGGTAGTCTAGTGGTTAAGAGGTAGGGTCAGTAACTGGGTGGTAGTCTAGTGGTTAAGAGGTAGGGTCAGTAACTGGGTGGTAGTCTAGTGGTTAAGAGGTAGGGTCAGTAACTGGGTGGTAGTCTAGTGGTTAAGAGGTAGGGTCAGTAACTGGGTGAGCTAGTGGTTAAGAGGTAGGGTCAGTAACTGGGTGGTAGTCTAGTGGTTAAGAGGTAGGGTCAGTAACTGGGTGGTAGTCTAGTGGTTAAGAGGTAGGGTCAGTAACTGGGTGGTAGTCTAGTGGTTAAGAGGTAGGGTCAGTAACTGGGTGGTAGTCTAGTGGTTAAGAGGTAGGGTCAGTAACTGGGTGGTAGTCTAGTGGTTAAGAGGTAGGGTCAGTAACTGGGTGGTAGTGGTTAAGAGGTAGGGTCAGTAACTGGGTGGTAGTCTAGTGGTTAAGAGGTAGGGTCAGTAACTGGGTGGTAGTCTAGTGGTTAAGAGGTAGGGTCAGTAACTGGGTGGTAGTCTAGTGGTTAAGAGGTAGGGTCAGTAACTGGGTGGTAGTCTAGTGGTTAAGAGGTAGGGTCAGTAACTGGGTGGTAGTCTAGTGGTTAAGAGGTAGGGTCAGTAACTGGGTGGTAGTCTAGTGGTTAAGAGGTAGGGTCAGTAACTGGGTGGTAGTCTAGTGGTTAAGAGGTAGGGTCAGTAACTGGGTGGTAGTCTAGTGGTTAAGAGGTAGGGTCAGTAACTGGGTGGTAGTCTAGTGGTTAAGAGGTAGGGTCAGTAACTGGGTGGTAGTCTAGTGGTTAAGAGGTAGGGTCAGTAACTGGGTGGTAGTCTAGTGGTTAAGAGGTAGGGTCAGTAACTGGGTGGTAGTCTAGTGGTTAAGAGGTAGGGTCAGTAACTGGGTGGTAGTGGTTAAGAGGTAGGGTCAGTAACTGGGTGGTAGTCTAGTGGTTAAGAGGTAGGGTCAGTAACTGGGTGGTAGTCTAGTGGTTAAGAGGTAGGGTCAGTAACTGGGTGGTAGTCTAGTGGTTAAGAGGTAGGGTCAGTAACTGGGTGGTAGTCTAGTGGTTAAGAGGTAGGGTCAGTAACTGGGTGGTAGTCTAGTGGTTAAGAGGTAGGGTCAGTAACTGGGTGGTAGTCTAGTGGTTAAGAGGTAGGGTCAGTAACTGGGTGGTAGTGGTTAAGAGGTAGGGTCAGTAACTGGGTGGTAGTCTAGTGGTTAAGAGGTAGGGTCAGTAACTGGGTGGTAGTCTAGTGGTTAAGAGGTAGGGTCAGTAACTGGGTGGTAGTCTAGTGGTTAAGAGGTAGGGTCAGTAACTGGGTGGTAGTCTAGTGGTTAAGAGGTAGGGTCAGTAACTGGGTGGTAGTCTAGTGGTTAAGAGGCAGGGTCAGTAACTGGGTGGTAGTGGTTAAGAGGTAGGGTCAGTAACTGGGTGGTAGTCTAGTGGTTAAGAGGTAGGGTCAGTAACTGGGTGGTAGTCTAGTGGTTAAGAGGTAGGGTCAGTAACTGGGTGGTAGTCTAGTGGTTAAGAGGTAGGGTCAGTAACTGGGTGGTAGTCTAGTGGTTAAGAGGTAGGGTCAGTAACTGGGTGGTAGTCTAGTGGTTAAGAGGCAGGATCAGTAACTGGGTGGTAGTCTAGTGGTTAAGAGGCAGGGTCAGTAACTGGGTGGTAGTCTAGTGGTTAAGAGGTAGGGTCAGTAACTGGGTGGTAGTCTAGTGGTTAAGAGGTAGGGTCAGTAACTGGGTGGTAGTCTAGTGGTTAAGAGGTAGGGTCAGTAACTGTGTGGTAGTCTAGTGGTTAAGAGGTAGGGTCAGTAACTGGGTGGTAGTCTAGTGGTTAAGAGGTATGGTCAGTAACTGGGTGGTAGTCTAGTGGTTAAGAGGTAGGGTCAGTAACTGGGTGGTAGTCTAGCGGTTAAGAGGTAGGGTCAGTAACTGGGTGGTAGTCTAGCGGTTAAGAGGTAGGGTCAGTAACTGGGTGGTAGTCTAGTGGTTAAGAGGTAGGGTCAGTAACTGGGTGGTAGTCTAGTGGTTAAGAGGTAGGGTCAGTAACTGGGTGGTAGTCTAGTGGTTAAGAGGTAGGGTCAGTAACTGGGTGGTAGTCTAGTGGTTAAGAGGTAGGGTCAGTAACTGGGTGGTAGTATAGTGGTTAAGAGGTAGGGTCAGTAACTGGGTGGTAGTGGTTAAGAGGTAGGGTCAGTAACTGGGTGGTAGTCTAGCGGTTAAGAGGTAGGGTCAGTAACTGGGTGGTAGTCTAGCGGTTAACCTCTTAACCACTACCAACGGTGTTATTTCTATCTGAAAGAGAAAGTAGATGTTCCACTTGGAACTGACCTGTTGCTCGACTCATCGTTTCATCGCGCGATTTTGACCAAAAGTAGGACACTATGTACAGTCCAGTCTATAGGGATTAGTGTGCTAATTGGGATGCAGCCCAGTGTTTCCCTTCAGATCCGCGTGCTGCTTCAGACACAACAGTGACAGCTGCCAGGAGAGGAAAACCTATCACCCTGGTCTGAGAGCAAGATAGACAGATATCTGGTCTATCTTCTGGCCACACACATCCTCATGAACACGTTGTTATGCACGCACACACACACGCACGCACACACACACGCAAACACACATATAAACACACACGAAAGCACTCAAAAAAAATAGCACTCGCAAACACACATTGCGGATGGAAAAAAGAGAGACGAAGAGAGAGGCCAGGGAGAGGGTCACAGCATATAGTCTGGTTTGTTAGCAACCAGCATTCCATTGTTGGTTGGCAACCAGCATTCCATTGTTTGTTAGCAACCAACATTCCGTTGTTGGTTGGCAACCAGCATTCCATGGACAGGTGCAGCTTGTTTACGGAACAAACAGGCCAGACATGGAGCTGGAGATTCCATGACCCGTGATATTTTATAAAAAAATGTCATGCAATTCTACCCATTTTGCCATGTGGTGGACAGGAAAATGTGCCGTTTTACTGCTCATATCCTGTAATTCTACCCATTTTGCCATGGGGTGGAGAATAATGTTTTCAGTTTTTAATATGATATCTGAGTACGAGTGACTAACAAAATCAATGGGCGACCCCCAAGGGGTCAGTAATTCAACCATGATTACTACAAGTTTAAATAGCTGATGGCTAAACTACATTAACAATCTTAAAAACTGTTCGCTGACATGGGCTAATGGAGTGACTGTCGGTGACTGACATAACAAGAGGAAAACACAACACAATTTCACCTTGTGTTTTCTACCTTTCTAATCCCAACAGTAAATTGAGACCCCCGACTGAATGCCCCCCCACCAAATGTTTGTTTTGTTGTTTGTTTTGTGGACATTGATGCGGCCCCTCCCCGATCTAGAAGCTAGGAGATCTCTGACTAAGTGTTCCTGGGAAGAAGACCAGAGCAGGATGCATGCCATATCAGGATCACGTGTCTCCTAGAATGTGTCTACAGTTACTCTGACGCCCCAAGCATCCCACTGATCCCAGGCAGCCCAGCTCATTGTGGGTAGAGTCCCAAATGGTATCCTAGTCCGTATATAGCGTACTACTTTCGACCAGGGCCCATAGGGTGAGTAAGCACTTATTTGTAAGTAAGTAAGGCCCGTATGTTAGTCTAAACCTGTTGTTTACAAAGCATGTGACAAATAACATTGTATTTGGGACGCAGGCTGGGGGTCAGCCGGGGTCATGGGCATTCTGGAGAGCTTCTTTAAGCCCCCATCACTTACACAGCCAATCACATTCCATTTCAGGGCAATAAGGACTCTTGTTTCAGATCAGTCCAACCATCCAACGACTTGGGACTGACAAGGAGTACGTCTCAAATGGCACCCTATTCCCTATTGGGCCTGACCGTCCAACAATAAGGAAGTAGTTGGGGCTGACTAGGGATCATAACAGCAGAGGACTAACAGCCAGCCGATACGATGCCGCTGACCTCTACGTAGGGGAGAAGGATCCTTCACACTTCGCTGTTCCTCTTCTCAGATATGTGGTTTCTCATTTACAGAACAAAAAAAAAAATGTAAAAAGTACTTTGGGATCTTACCCACAACATCTACCGTACTGAACGGGTGGTTCAGATGAATTCACAACAGAACTCTACAACAGAGAAAGGGCATTTGACAATGGGGTCACTGACACTCAGGAGAAGCAGATTCACAGATGCACTATCTTGAACAACACTTTTGTACAATTACGCCAGGATTCAATCCGGGTTGCCTCCTGTCGGCTACGCACCATTTAAAGGTCATTTCCTATTGAGCCGAAAAACGCGGGAACATTGCCTTTATTAAAAGGTGCATAGCTGATTTAACGCGATCTGATTGGATCCTGGCCTTACTCTCTATGACTTTGTCCACACTGCACAGATATAGTTTTCAGTCTGCTGTGTGCCGTGCAGAAAGCCTATAACGTTAAATCTCTGCCTACTGTCACGAATAGGAGAGACAAAGCTGCCAGTTGATCAGTTAGATGTTATTTTAGTAAATATAACTGGAGTGAAGTTTAGCCCATATTCTCTCCCCCCGCGGCGCAGGTTTACCTTCCCAGAATGGAACGCTGATTAGACCGCCTCTCAGGTCATTAATCTCGCTGCTCTGCACCTTCGCCCATGTAGACGTTCTAGAACACCTGAATGACACACACCTGAATGCACAGGTGAGCATCACGGGCACTTTTTTTTTTAAAGCAGCAGTTTCTAAATCAAGCACATCTTTCTACCTTTCTAAACCCAGACGACTACAAAGCCTCCTTCAACCCATGCTAAATCACTTGACTTTTTAGTATTTTCAAGATTCTTTGTAAAATCTTTTGTTTGACATGTGTATAAATCTTGTACGATGAGGAGATACACAATGGAATTACTGTTTAATTACAAATATTATTCTTTAATTACACAACAGTAACCTGATGAGAATACTGTTTAATTACACATAAAACCTGATGAGATTACGGTTTGATTACACATAAAACCTGATGAGATTAATCTTTAATTACACATAAAACCTGATGAGATTACGGTTTAATTACACATAAAACCTGATGAGATTAATCTTTAATTACACATAAAACCTGATGAGATTACGGTTTAATTACACATAAAACCTGATGAGATTAATCTTTAATTACACATAAAACCTGATGAGATTACAGTTTAATTACACATAAAACCTGATGAGATTACTGTTTAATTACCCATAAAACCTGATGAGATTACTGTTTAATTACCCATAAAACCTGATGAGATTAATCTTTAATTACACATAAAACCTGATGAGATTAATCTTTAATTACCCATAAAACCTGATGTCCTGGTTCCATGACGATATGCTGTAATCAGTTAATATACTAGTAGTATCGAAAAGATCCAACATGAATACGTCTAATGAGATGAACACGTAAGGACGCTCCCATTAATTTTGTTTCAATTTTTTTTTTTATGTTGCCAAAATAATTAATATCTTAGCTTGGAGCGAATCACATATCGTCAAGAAGACTCAAAGACGGCCTTATGAAAACACTTAGTTGTTTATTATGAAAACAGGAGAGAGAGAGAGAGAGAGAGAGAGAGAGAGAGAGAGAGAGAGAGAGAGAGAGAGAGAGAGAGAGAGGAGAGGGAGAGGGAGAGGGAGAGGGAGAGGGAGAGGGAGAGGGAGAGAGAGAGAGAGAGAGAGAGAGAGAGAGAGAGAGAGAGAGAGAGAGAGAGAGAGAGAGAGAGAGAGAGAGAGAGAGGGAGAGGGAGAGGGAGAGGGAGAGGGAGAGGGGGTTTGGGGTTTGGCCGGGGTAGGCCGTCATCGTAAAATAAGAATTTGTTCTTAACTGACTTGCCTAGTTAAATAAAGGTCAAATAAAATGTAAAAAGGGTTGAGAACTTCTTCTTTGTTCATGATTTGAAATAAACAACAGAGCTCCAAACCACAGTACTAGAAGTATTCTGATTATTCTGCACTTTCTATGCCAAAGATCCATGAAATCATATTTGTTTTCCCCCCACAGCGCCTCCCTGTGGTGTGGGGGGGTAATTTCAGGGCCATAAAAACACACCTTCACAACATGATGAATAAAACAGTCAATTGTGTTCTCCCAAGGAAACCAACAGAGAAAAAACACAACGGAGATACTCTACCTTTATTATAGCTAAAGATGATGACAGAGGCATTACAATAACCCATCACCAAACAGCCATTCAGGTATGTAAACAGTCATTCAGGTATGCAAACAGTCATTCAGGTATGTAAACAGTCATTCAGGTATGTAAACAGTCATTCAGGTATGTAAACAGTCATTCAGGTATGTAAACAGTCATGCAGGTGTGTAAACAGTCATTCAGGTGTGTAAACAGTCATTCAGGTGTGTAAACAGTCATTCAGGTATGTAAACAGTCATTCAGGTATGTAAACAGTCATTCAGGTGTGTAAACAGTCATTCAGGTATGTAAACAGTCATTCAGGTGTGTAAACAGTCATTCAGGTGTGTAAACAGTCATTCAGGTGTGTAAACAGTCATTCAGGTATGTAAACAGTCATTCAGGTATGTAAACAGTCATTCAGGTATGTAAACAGTCATTCAGGTATGTAAGATGGGACTATAGCCTTCTAAACTTTAGCTACAGTATTGTGTCCAATAATAAACAAACAAGATTCAATGGGATGGGCATCTCAAGCCATTATCAAAATGCAGTGTAATTGCCGTACAGAAATCTGATTGACATCTTAGTTTTAATGTTCCTCTTGCGAAACAACAATATATAAAAGCAGTAAGTGAGTTTTAATGTAGTTGTGAAACCCGGTGAAATACGTCTGGAGGGCTCTAACTGACTACGGTGCTTTATGTGCTCGGCTCTCAGCCAAGTTATTTAATAACCTTTTTGTCTTTTTGTGGAGACCGGCGATATGTACCCACTTGTCCAAACGTTCCTTGTTTTTACTACCCTCGTGAAGACTTCTGGATCAACTGATAGGCCTAGCGCTTTGAGGTTAGGGTTAAGGGTTAAGGTCAGGGTTAGGGGTTAAGGGTTAGGTTTAGGCGTTAGGGGTTAAGGTTAGGGTTAGGTTAAGGGGTTAAGGTTAGGGTTAGGTTAAGTTTAGGGTTAGGGTTAGGGTTATGGGTTAAGGTTAGGGGTTAAGGTTAGGGTTAGGTTAAGGGTTAGGGGTTAGGGGAAGGGGTTAGATTAAGGGCTAGGGGTTAAGGTTATCGTTAGGTTAAGGGTTAAGGGTTAGGTTAAGGGTTAGGAGTTAAGGTTAGGTTAAGGGTTAAGGTTAGGTTAAGGGTTCAAGGTTAGGGGTTAAGGTTAGGGTCAGGTTAAGGGTTAGGGGTTAAGGTTAAGGGTTAGGAGATATGGAAAATAAGGATTTTGAATGGTAATTGTTGATAACCTTGTGGGCATCAAAAGTATTCAGACCCCTTGACTTTTTCCACATTTTGTTACGTTACAGGCTTATTCTAAAATGGATTACATTGTTTGTTTTTCCCTCACCCAATATCCCATAACGACAGAGCAAAAACAGGTTTTAAGAAATGTTAGCAAGTTTAGCTGTGGGGAAATGTTAGCAAGCATCATGCTGTGGGGATGTTTTTCAGCAGCATGGACAGGGAGACTAGTCAGGATCGAGGCAAAGATGAACGGAGTAAAGTACAGAGAGATCCTTGATGAAAACCTGCTCCAGAGGGCTCAGGACCTCAGACTGGGGCGAAGGTTCACCTTCCAACAGGACAATGACCTTAAACACACAGCCAAGACAACGCAGGAGTGGCTTCGGGACAAGACTCTGAATGTCCTTGAGTGGCCCAGCCAGAACCCGGACTTGAACCTGATCGAACATCTCTGGAGAGACCTGAAAATAGCTGTGCAGCGACGCTCCCCATCCAACCTGACAGAGCTCGAGAGGATCTGCAGAGAAGAATGGGAGAAACTCTTCAAATACAGGTGTGCCCAAGCTTGTAGCATCATAGAAGACTCGAGGCAGTAATTGCTGCCAAAGGTGCTTCAACAAAGTACTGAGTAAAGGGTCTGAATACTTATGTAAACGTGATATAAGTATTTTTAATTTTATAAATTAGCCAAAATTTCTAAAAACCTGTTTTAACTTTGTCATTGTGGGGTATTGTCTGTAGATTGATGAGGAAAAAAATAAATAGAATCCATTTGAAAATAAAGCTGTAACAAAATTTGGAAAAAGTTATGGTATCCGAATACTTTCCGAACTGTTTTCATGTTATCCAGAGCGTTGGTGACTGTAACTGTGCTGCAGGCAACAATTTAATTACTTTTTTTGACGACTTTTACTGACACCGACCATATTCAACGGGTGCTGAGCGTTTGTAAATTCATCAGTTATTCTGCGCTCTGGCACACTCAGACGAGCGTGCTCTGAAATCGGAGTAGATGGCCAGACTGAATTTACGAACGCACCCGAAATGTTTACTTGCATAGTGGAGTCTTTTGTTAAGACATGTAGCTAGCTAAACAATGAACCATAATCCCCATTCATGACGTTACTTTACAATGACGGCCTACACCGGCCAAACGACGCTGGGCCAATTGTGCACCGCCCTATGGGACTCCCAATCACGGCAGGTTGTGATACAGCTGGATTTGAACCAGGGTGTCTGTAGTGATGCGACTAGCACTGAGATGCAGTGCCTTAGACTCTCTCTCTCTGTCTGTCTGTCTGTCTGTCTGTCTGTCTGTCTGTCTGTCTGTCTGTCTGCCTGTCTGTCTGTCTGTCTGTCTGCATCTGTCTGTATGCATCTGTCTGTCTGTCTGCATCTGTCTGTCTGCATCTGTCTATCTGTCTGCATCTGTCTCTCTGTCTGTCTCTCTGTCTGTCTGCATCTCTCTCTGTGTCTCTCGCTCTCTCTGTCTCTCTTAGACACACACAAACACACCAGCATGGCCCTGGCCTAAAGTAGTGCTCTACATAGGGAATAGGGAACCATAAATGACCATGGAGGGAGAAGCTCCCATTACAAAGCTGAATGATTAATAACTACAGAGGTAAAGCTCCTAGATTTCATTTATTTAACCTTTATTTAACTGGAGAACAAATTCAGCCTACCCCGGGCCAAACCCTAACCCGTTCGACGCTGGGCCAATTGTGCGCCGCCCTGTGGGACTCCCAATCATGGCCGGTTACGCCTCTAGCACTGAGATGCCTTAGACCGCTGTGCCACTCGGGAGCCTGGTGTCTGTTTGTACATTAAGTGATTGAGTTAGAGGATGGTAAATCAGAGCTGTACAGTCACGGATGGTAATGCAAAAACTTTATTGACTGTGATGTCAGGAAGAATTTGGCACGGTAATTTGTGTATGAAATTACAGTAGACTTTAGCCTTTAGGTAATAAAAACGATAGAGAACTACATACTTTTCAATTTCAGACTGACTGTAGTTGAACAAGCCAAGAAAACAAACTGTAAAATAGGGTTAAGTAATGAAGTAGTAATGTACATTGAAAAGCAACAAAGACAAATCCTAGTTTAAAACCCAACGTTTCCCCGTGCCAGACTGTATCCCAGTTTGTTCTGGTTGCCGATATAGGACATTAGACCCACGTAGGCCTCGATGAGCAGGCGCTGGTTCAGCACCAGGACCCCGTTGGCCTTGCCAGGGACGGGCGTCTGTAGGTGGGCCTTCTGGGCTGCTTCCGTTAGCTGCTCACGGAAACTTTGGATCTGAGAAAGGGAGGGGGGAGAGATAGAGGAAGAGGGGAGGGAGAGACAGAGGAGGGAGAGAAAGAGGAAGAGAGGAGGGAGAGAGAGAGGAAGAGATGAGGTAGAGACAGAGGACAAGAGGAGGGAGACAGAGGAAGAGAGGAGGGAGAGAGAGGAAGAGAGGAGGGAGAGACAGAGGAAGAGAGGAGGGAGAGACAGAGTAAGAGATGAGGTAGAGACAGAGGAGGGAGAGAGAGAGGAAGAGAGGAGGAGGAGAGAGAGAGGAAGAGAGGAGGGAGAGAGAGGAAAAGTTAAAAACAGCGCTTGGCCTCTCTATCGCCTCTGAACACAGAACATCGGCTGCAATATTCTATTCATTTCCCGACTACTCTACATGTTGAATCGGCACAGTTCGTCGAGACACAGCATGTGATCTAATGCGCATGGCCGTGTGTCTTGTTGTTTGAGAAAGGGAGGGAGAGAGGGAAGATCACTAATGATCTGAAATGCTACAGCGTTTCTTCAACCTCAGGAGGCTAAAGAAATTCAGCTTGGCCACTAAGAACCTCACAAATTGAGGCGCACAATTGAGAGCTTCCTGTCGGGCTGTAACACTGCCTGGTACCGACTCTCGAGGGGGTGGTACGGTCTGCCAAAATATCTTCTATCTCAAGGCCATCAGACTGTTAAATAGTCATCACTAGCCGGCTACCACCCGGTTACTCAACCCTCCACCCTAGAGGCTGCTGCCCTCTATACATAGACATGGAATCACACTTTAATAATGTTACTCCACCCTGCACCTTAGAGACTGCTGCCCTCTATACATAGACATGGAATCACTGGTCACTTTAATAATGTTACTCCACCCTCCACCTTAGAGGCTGCTGCCCTCTATACATAGACATGGAATCACTGGTCACTTTAATAATGTTACTCCACCCTGCACCTTAGAGGCTGCTGCCCTCTATACATAGACATGGAATCACTGGTCACTTTAATAATGTTACTCCACCCTGCACCTTAGAGGCTGCTGCCCTCTATACATAGACATGGAATCACTGGTCACTTTAATAATGTTACTCCACCCTCCACCTTAGAGGCTGCTGCCCTCTATACATAGACATGGAATCACTGGCCACTTTAATAATGTTACTCCACCCTGCACCTTAGAGACTGCTGCCCTCTATACATAGACATGGAATCACACTTTAATAATGTTACTCCACCCTCCACCTTAGAGGCTGCTGCCCTCTATACATAGACATGGAATCACTAGTCACTTTAATAATGTTACTCCACCCTCCACCTTAGAGGCTGCTGCCCTCTATACATAGACATGGAATCACACTTTAATAATGTTACTCCACCCTGCACCTTAGAGGCTGCTGCCCTCTATACAGAGACATGGAATCACTAGTCACTTTAATAATGTTACTCCACCCTCCACCTTAGAGGCTGCTGCCCTCTATACATAGACATGGAATCACACTTTAATAATGTTACTCCACCCTCCACCTTAGAGGCTGCTGCCCTCTATACAGAGACATGGAATCACTGGTCACTTTAATAATGTTACTCCACCCTGCACCTTAGAGGCTGCTGCCCTCTATACATAGACATGGAATCACACTTTAATAATGTTACTCCACCCTGCACCTTAGAGGCTGCTGCCCTCTATACATAGACATGGAATCACACTTTAATAATGTTACTCCACCCTCCACCTTAGAGGCTGCTGCCCTCTATACATAGACATGGAATCACACTTTAATAATGTTACTCAACCCTGCACCTTAGAGGCTGCTGCCCTCTATACATAGACATGGAATCACTGGTCACTTTAATAATGTTACTCCACCCTGCACCTTAGAGGCTGCTGCCCTCTATACATAGACATGGAATCACACTTTAATAATGTTACTCCACCCTCCACCTTAGAGGCTGCTGCCCTCTATACATAGACATGGAATCACACTTTAATAATGTTACTCCACCCTCCACCTTAGAGGCTGCTGCCCTCTATACATAGACATGGAATCACACTTTAATAATGTTACTCCACCCTCCACCTTAGAGGCTGCTGCCCTCTATACATAGACATGGAATCACTGGTCACTTTAATAATGTTACTCCACCCTGCACCTTAGAGGCTGCTGCCCTCTATACATAGACATGGAATCACACTTTAATAATGTTACTCCACCCTGCACCTTAGAGGCTGCTGCCCTCTATACATAGACATGGAATCACTGGTCACTTTAATAATGTTACTCCACCCTGCACCTTAGAGGCTGCTGCCCTCTATACATAGACATGGAATCACACTTTAATAATGTTACTCCACCCTGCACCTTAGAGACTGCTGCCCTCTATACATAGACATGGAATCACTGGTCACTTTAATAATGTTACTCCACCCTGCACCTTAGAGGCTACTGCCCTCTATACATAGACATGGAATCACACTTTAATAATGTTACTCCACCCTGCACCTTAGAGGCTGCTGCCCTCTATACATAGACATGGAATCACACTTTAATAATGTTACTCCACCCTGCACCTTAGAGGCTGCTGCCCTCTATACATAGACATGGAATCACTGGTCACTTTAATAATGTTACTCCACCCTCCACCTTAGAGGCTGCTGCCCTCTATACATAGACATGGAATCACACTTTAATAATGTTACTCCACCCTGCACCTTAGAGGCTGCTGCCCTCTATACATAGACATGGAATCACTGGTCACTTTAATAATGTTACTCCACCCTCCACCTTAGAGGCTGCTGCCCTCTATACATAGACATGGAATCACTGGTCACTTTAATAACAGAACACTGGTCACTTTAATGTTTACATACTGCTTTACTCATCTCATATGTATATACTGTATTCTATTCTACTGTATTCTATTCTACTGTATTTTAGTCCATGCCACTCTGACATGACTTGTCCTACTATTTATATATTTCTTAATTCCATTATTTTACTTTTAGATGTGTGTGTATTGTTGTGAATTGTTAGATATTACTGAACTGTTGGAGCTAGGAACACAAGCATTTCACTACACCCACTATTTATTTATTTTTATTTATTTATTTTACCGTTATTTTACCAGGTAAGTTGACTGAGAACACGTTCTCATTTGCAGCAACGACCTGGGGAATAGTTACAGGGGAGAGGAGGGGGATGAATGAGCCAATTGTAAGCTGGGGATGATTAGGTGGCCATGATGGTTTGAGGGCCAGATTGGGAATTTAGCCAGGACACCGGGGTTAACACCCCTACTCTTACGATAAGTGCCATGGGATCTTTAATGACCTCAGAGAGTCAGGACACCCGTTTAACGTCCCATCCGAAAGACGGCACCCTATACAGGGCAGTGTCCCCAATCACTGCCCTGGGGCATTGGGATATTTTTTAGACCAGAGGAAAGAGTGCCTCCTACTGGCCCTCCAACACCACTTCCAGCAGCATCTGGTCTCCCATCCAGGGACTGACCAGGACCAACGCTGCTTAGCTTCAGAAGCAAGCCGGCAGTGGTATGCAGGGTGGTATGCTGCTGGCCTATAACTTCTGCTAAATATGTGTATGTGACAAATAACATTTGATTTGATTTGAATGGTCTGGTGTAGGGTGGTAGGATGGTAGAGTGGTAGGGTGTAGAGTATTAGGATGGTAGGATGGTAGGGTGGTAGGATGGTAGGGTGGTAGGATGGTAGGGTGGTAGGATGGTAGGGTGGTAGAGTGTAGATTGTTAGGGTGGTAGGATGGTAGATGGTAGGATGGTAGGGTGGTAGGATGGTAGGGTGGTAGGGTGGTAGGATGGTAGAGTATTAGGGTGGTAGGATGTAGGTGGTAGGATGGTAGGGTGTAGAGTATTAGGGTGGTACGGTGGTAGGGGGTAAAGTATTAGGGTGGTAGGATGGTAGAGTGTAGAGTATTAGGGTGGTAGGATGTAGGGTGGTAGGATGGTAGGGTGTAGAGTATTAGGGTGGTAGGGTGGTAGGGTGGTAGGGGGTAGAGTATTAGGGTGGTACGGTGGTAGGGGGTAAAGTATTAGGGTGGTAGGATGGTAGAGTGTAGAGTATTAGGGTGGTAGGATGTAGGGTGGTAGGATGGTAGGGTGTAGAGTATTAGGGTGGTAGTATGGTAGGGTGTAGAGTATTAGGGTGGTAGGATGGTAGGGTGTAGAGTATTAGGGTGGTAGGGTGGTAGGGTGTAGAGTATTATGGTGGTAGTATGGTAGGGTGTAGAGTATTAGGGTGGTAGGGTGGTAGGGTGTAGAGTATTAGGGTGGTAGGGTGGTAGGGGGTAGAGTATTAGGGTGGTAGGGTGGTGGGATGGTTGGGCGTAGGGTGGTAGGTTTGGTAGGGTGGTAGGTTGGTTGGGCGTAGGGTGGTAGGTTGGTAGGATGGTAGAGCGTAGGGTGATAAGATGGTCGGGAGTAGGGTGGTAGGTTTCGTAGGGTGGTAGGTTGGTAGGGTGGTCGATTGGTAGGGTAAAGAGTATTAGGGTGGTAGGTTGGTTGGGCGTAGGGTGGTAGGTTGGTAGGATGGTAGGCGTAGGGTGGTAAGATGGTAGGATGGTAGGGTAGTAGGATGGTAGGGTGGTAGGGTGTAGAGAATTAGCGTGGTAGGGTGTAGGATGGTAGGGTGGTAGGATGGTAGGATGGTAGGGTAGTAGGATGGTAGGATGGTAGGGTAGTAGGGTGGTAGGGCGTTAGATGGTAGGATGGTAGGGTGTAGGATGGTAGGGTGGTAGGGTGTAAGATGGTAGGGTGAAAGGAAGGTAGGGTGGTAGGGCGTTAGATGGTAGGGTGGAATATGTCGGGTGGTAGGGAGGTAGGGTGTAAAATGTAGGGAGGTAGGGTGGAATAGGGAATGGTACACATCACAAAACTTACATCACAGAGAGCAGTGAAGCTGTGGTCTATGTTTCTGACAGGGTGATAGGTAAAGGTGCTGAACGGGTAGTCTGTAGCGAACGGGTTCCACCGAGACGAGAATGAGGGTTCCCTTAGCCGGTCCCAGAACACACGCACACCGTCTCCTTCTCTCCTGAGAACACACAGAGAAACACAATGACATGAAAACACACAGAGAAACAGAATGACATGAAAACACACAGAGAAACACAATGACAGTCACACCCTCTCCTTCTCTCCTGAGAACACACAGAGAAACACAATGACATGAAAACACACAGAGAAACAGAATGACAGTCACACCCTCTCCTTCTCTCCTGAGAACACACAGAGAAACATAATGACATGAAAACACACAGAGAAACAGAATGACAGTCACACCCTCTCCTTCTCTCCTGAAAACACACAGAGAAACATAATGACATGAAAACACACAGAGAAACAGAATGACAGTCACACCCTCTCCTTCTCTCCTGAGAACACACAGAGAAACATAATGACATGAAAACACACAGAGAAACAGAATGACAGTCACACCCTCTCCTTCTCTCCTGAAAACACACAGAGAAACATAATGACATGAAAACACACAGAGAAACAGAATGACAGTCACACCCTCTCCTTCTCTCCTGAAAACACACAGAGAAACATAATGACATGAAAACACACAGAGAAACAGAATGACAGTCACACCCTCTCCTTCTCTCCTGAAAACACACAGAGAAACATAATGACATGAAAACACACAGAGAAACACAATGACAGTCACATCCTCTCCTTCTCTCCTGAAAACACACAGAGAAACACAATGACAGTCACACCCTCTCCTTCTCTCCTGAGAACACACAGAGAAACATAATGACATGAAAACACACAGAGAAACAGAATGACAGTCACATCCTCTCCTTCTCTCCTGAAAACACACAGAGAAACACAATGACATGAAAACACACAGAGAAACAGAATGACAGTCACATCCTCTCCTTCTCTCCTGAGAACACACAGAGAAACACAATGACATGAAAACACACAGAGAAACACAATGACATGAAAACACACAGAGAAACACAATGACAGTCACATCCTCTCCTTCTCTCCTGAGAACACACAGAGAAACACAATGACAGTCACATCCTCTCCTTCTCTCCTGAGAACACACAGAGAAACACAATGACAGTCACATCCTCTCCTTCTCTCCTGAAAACACACAGAGAAACACAATGACAGTCACACCCTCTCCTTCTCTCCTGAGAACACACAGAGAAACACAATGACATGAAAACACACAGAGAAACACAATGACATGAAAACACACAGAGAAACACAATGACAGTCACACCCTCTCCTTCTCTCCTGAAAACACACAGAGAAACATAATGACATGAAAACACACAGAGAAACAGAATGACAGTCACACCCTCTCCTTCTCTCCTGAAAACACACAGAGAAACATAATGACATGAAAACACACAGAGAAACAGAATGACAGTCACACCCTCTCCTTCTCTCCTGAGAACACACAGAGAAACATAATGACATGAAAACACACAGAGAAACAGAATGACAGTCACACCCTCTCCTTCTCTCCTGAGAACACACAGAGAAACATAATGACATGAAAACACACAGAGAAACAGAATGACAGTCACACCCTCTCCTTCTCTCCTGAAAACACACAGAGAAACATAATGACATGAAAACACACAGAGAAACAGAATGACAGTCACACCCTCTCCTTCTCTCCTGAGAACACACAGAGAAACATAATGACATGAAAACACACAGAGAAACAGAATGACAGTCACACCCTCTCCTTCTCTCCTGAAAACACACAGAGAAACATAATGACATGAAAACACACAGAGAAACAGAATGACAGTCACACCCTCTCCTTCTCTCCTGAAAACACACAGAGAAACATAATGACATGAAAACACACAGAGAAACAGAATGACAGTCACACCCTCTCCTTCTCTCCTGAAAACACACAGAGAAACATAATGACATGAAAACACACAGAGAAACACAATGACAGTCACATCCTCTCCTTCTCTCCTGAAAACACACAGAGAAACACAATGACAGTCACATCCTCTCCTTCTCTCCTGAAAACACACAGAGAAACACAATGACAGTCACACCCTCTCCTTCTCTCCTGAGAACACACAGAGAAACATAATGACATGAAAACACACAGAGAAACAGAATGACAGTCACATCCTCTCCTTCTCTCCTGAAAACACACAGAGAAACACAATGACATGAAAACACACAGAGAAACAGAATGACAGTCACATCCTCTCCTTCTCTCCTGAGAACACACAGAGAAACACAATGACATGAAAACACACAGAGAAACACAATGACATGAAAACACACAGAGAAACACAATGACAGTCACATCCTCTCCTTCTCTCCTGAGAACACACAGAGAAACACAATGACAGTCACATCCTCTCCTTCTCTCCTGAGAACACACAGAGAAACACAATGACATGAAAACACACAGAGAAACACAATGACATGAAAACACACAGAGAAACACAATGACAGTCACACCCTCTCCTTCTCTCCTGAAAACACACAGAGAAACATAATGACATGAAAACACACAGAGAAACAGAATGACAGTCACACCCTCTCCTTCTCTCCTGAAAACACACAGAGAAACATAATGACATGAAAACACACAGAGAAACAGAATGACAGTCACACCCTCTCCTTCTCTCCTGAGAACACACAGAGAAACATAATGACATGAAAACACACAGAGAAACACAATGACAGTCACACCCTCTCCTTCTCTCCTGAAAACACACAGAGAAACATAATGACATGAAAACACACAGAGAAACAGAATGACAGTCACACCCTCTCCTCCTCTCCTGAGAACACACAGAGAAACATAATGACATGAAAACACACAGAGAAACAGAATGACAGTCACACCCTCTCCTCCTCTCCTGAGAACACACAGAGAAACACAATGACATGAAAACACACAGAGAAACACAATGACAGTCTTGAAATAACAAATTCAGAACCAGTCAACACAAATAATCAACAGTAAACTGCACATGTAACCTGTATGTAGTTTGTATGTAATCTGTATGTAACATGCATGTAGTTTGTATGTAATCTGTATGTACTTTGTTCACCGGACATGCTACCTTTGTTCATCGGACGTGCTACCTGTCCCAGACCTGCTGTTTTCAACTCTCTAGAGACAGCAGGAGCGGTAGAGATACTCTTAATGATTGGCTATGAAAAGCCAACTGACATTTACTCCTGAGGTGCTGACTTGTTGCACCCTCGACAACCACTGTGATTATTATTATTTGACCATGCTGGTCATCTATGAACATTTGAACATCTTGGCCGTGTTCTGTTATAATCTCCTTCCGGCACAGCCAGAAGAGGACTGGCCACCCCTCATAGCCTGGTTCCTCTCTAGGTTTCTTCCTAGGTTCTGGCCTTTCTAGGGAGTTTTTCCTAGCCACCGTGCTTCTACACCTGCAATGCTTGCTGTTTGGGGTTTTAGGCTGGGTTTCTGTACAGCACTTCGAGATATTAGCTGATGTACGAAGGGCTATATAAATACATTTGATTTGATTTGATGTAACCTGTATGTAACCTGTATGTAACCTGCATATAGCCTGTATGTAGCCTGTATGTAACCTGTATGTAACCTGTATGTAACCTGTATATAGCCTGTATATAGCCTGTATGTAGCCTGTATGTAACCTGTATGTAACCTGTATATAACCTGTATGTATGTAACCTGTATGTAACCTGTATGTAACCTGTATGTATGTAACCTGTATGTAACTTGTATATAACCTGTATGTAACATGTATGTAACTTGTATGTAACCTGTATATAACCTGTATGTAACCTGTATATAACCTGTATGTAACCTGTATGTAACCTGTATGTAACCTGTATGTAACATGTATGTAACTTGTATGTAACCTGTATATAACCTGTATGTAACCTGTATATAACCTGTATGTAACCTGTATGTAACCTGTATATAACCTGTATGTAACCTGTATGTAACCTGTATATAACTTGTATATAACTTGTATGTAACCTGTATATAACCTGTATGTAACCTGTATGTAACCTGTATGTAACCTGTATGTAACATGTATGTAACCTGTATGTAACCTGTATGTAACCTGTATATAACCTGTATGTAACCTGTATGTAACCTGTATATAACTTGTATGTAACCTGTATATAACCTGTATGTAACATGTATGTAACCTGTATGTAATCTGTATGTAACCTGTTTGTAATCTGTATGTAACCTGTTTGTAATCTGTATGTAACCTGTATGTAACCTGTATATAACCTGTTTGTAATCTGTATGTAACCTGTGTATAATCTGTATGTAACCTGTATGTAACCTGTATATAACCTGTATGTAACCTGTATATAACCTGTATGTATGTAACCTGTATGTAATCTGTATGTAACCTGTATGTAACCTGTATGTATGTAACCTGTATGTATGTAACCTGTATGTATGTAACCTGTATGTATGTAACCTGTATGTAACCTGTATGTAACCTGTATGTATGTAACCTGTATGTAACCTGTATGTCATCATGATGGGTATATTACTGAACAGTATTATCATGTTGAAACATCCATAAGGGCCAGTCTTCCTGCCTGGACAGTATGGATGTGATAGACTAGGGTATTATCTGAATGGACAGTCTTCCTGCCTGGACAGTATGGATGTGATAGACTAGGGTATTATCTGAATGGACAGTCTTCCTGCCTGGACAGTATGGATGTGATAGACTAGGGTATTATCTGAATGGACAGTCTTCCTGCCTGGACAGTATGGATGTGATAGACTAGGGTATTATCTGAATGGACAGTCTTCCTGCCTGGACAGTATGGATGTGATAGACTAGGGTATTATCTGAATGGACAGTCTTCCTGCCTGGACAGTATGGATGTGATAGACTAGGGTATTATCTGAATGGACAGTCTTCCTGCCTGGACAGTATGGATGTGATAGACTAGGGTATTATCTGAATGGACAGTCTTCCTGCCTGGACAGTATGGATGTGATAGACTAGGGTATTATCTGAATGGACAGTCTTCCTGCCTGGACAGTATGGATGTGATAGACTAGGGTATTATCTGAATGGACAGTCTTCCTGCCTGGACAGTATGGATGTGATAGACTAGGGTATTATCTGAATGGACAGTCTTCCTGCCCGGCCCGTATGGGATGTGATAGATTATGCTGCTACCATGTTGTGTTGTCATGTGTTGCTGCCTTGCTATGTTGTTGTCTTAGGTCTCTCTTTATGTAGTGTTGTTTTGTCTCTCTAACTTGCCTTGTTAAATAAAGGTTAAATAAAAAAATTAAAACATTTGGTCGAACACTCTTTTTTCCCCAACAGTTTGTTAAGCACCGGTAACAGGCTGATTGGTCTGCTGTCTGAACCATTAAAGGGGTGCTCTGCTATTTTTTGGACAGCAGAATGACCTTTGTCACCCCCCAGGCCTGAGGGCACACTCCATCTTCTAGGATTAAAGATGTGGCAAAACAGGAGTCACGATGTATTCTGCTACCAACCTCAGTAATTCACCATCCAGGTTGTCGGGAACCAGGTGGTTTGTCCTTATTTATATATATTTAAAAAAATGACCTCTTCCACATCCACTTGGTGGAACAGAAAACTACAGCGCTTGTCTTTCATGAGTTGGTCTGTTTGACATGAATATGAAGGCTCAGCGTTTGTTGTTTGCATGACATGTCTACGTTTTCTAATCTTGTCAATTAAAACAGTTCTGAAAGTGGTTGGCAATATCAAAGGGTTATGAATGAGCCATCTGCCTCATTGAATGATTAGTGGTATTTGACCAGTGAAAATTGAAACACAACCTGGTATTGACTACTTGTGACGGGTTATCTACAGTGCAACCACACGATGCCTTTCCGTTTTCCTTATACGCCTATCACACAGAATCCTATTTATCAAGACACAATTGGAAGATAAATAAGCCTGTATAGCTTCTCTCACTCCATTACAATTCAGAGGAATCTGCTCCCTCTCTGTCCTCTGCCCCCTCTCTGTCCTCTGCTCCCTCTCTGTCCTCTGCTCCCTCTCTGTCCTCTGCTCCCTCTCTGTCCTCTGCTCCCTCTCTGTCCTCTGCTCCCTCTCTGTCCTCTGCTCCCTCTCTGTCCTCTGCTCCCTCTCTGTCCTCTGCTCCCTCTCTCCCCCTCTCTGTCCTCTGCTTCCTCTCTGTCCTCTGCTCCCTCTCTGTCCTCTGCTCCCTCTCTGTCCTCTGCTCCCTCTCTGTCCTCTGCTCCCTCTCTGTCCTCTGCTTCCTCTCTGTCCTCTGCTTCCTCGCTGTCCTCTGCTCCCTCTCTCCCCCTCTCTGTCCTCTGCTCCCTCTCTCCCCCTCTCTGTCCCTCTCTGTCCTCTGCTCCCTCTCTGTCCCTCTCTGTCCTCTGCTCCCTCTCTGTCCTCTGCTCCCTCTCTCCCCCTCTCTGTCCTCTGCTTCCTCTCTGTCCTCTGCTCCCTCTCTCCCCCTCTCTGTCCTCTGCTCCCTCTCTGTCCTCTGCTCCCTCTCTGTCCTCTGCTTCCTCTCTGTCCTCTGCTCCCTCTCTGTCCTCTGCTTCCTCTCTGTCCTCTGCACCCTCTCTCCCCCTCTCTGTCCTCTCCCCCTCTCTGTCCTCTCCCCCTCTCTGTCCTCTGCTTCCTCTCTGTCCCCTGCTTCCTCTCTGTCCTCTGCTCCCTCTTTGTCCTCTGCTTCCTCTCTGTCCTCTGCTTCCTCTCTGTCCTCTGCTTCCTCTCTGTCCCCTGCTTCCTCTCTGTCCTCTGCTTCCTCTCTGTCCTCTGCTTCCTCTCTGTCCTCTGCTCCTTCTCTGTCCTCTGCTCCCTCTCTGTCCTCTGCTCCGTCACACCCCCTCTCTGTCCTCTGCTTCCTCTCTGTCCTCTGCTTCCTCTCTGTCCTCTGCTCCCTCTCTGTCCTCTGCTCCCTCTCTGTCCTCTGCTCCCTCTCTGTCCTCTGCTCCCTCTCTGTCCTCTGCTCCCTCTCTGTCCTCTGCTCCCTCTCTGTCCTCTGCTCCCTCTCTGTCCTCTGCTCCCTCTCTGTCCTCTGCTCCCTCTCTGTCCTCTGCTCCGTCTCACCCCCTCTCTGTCCTCTGCTTCCTCTCTGTCCTCTGCTTCCTCTCTGTCCTCTGCTCCCTCTCTGTCCTCTGCTCCCTCTCTGTCCTCTGCTCCCTCTCTGTCCTCTGCTCCGTCTCACCCCCTCTCTGTCCTCTGCTTCCTCTCTGTCCTCTGCTCCCTCTCTGTCCTCTGCTCCCTCTCTGTCCTCTGCTCCCTCTCTGTCCTCTGCTCCCTCTCTGTCCTCTGCTCCCTCTCTGTCCTCTGCTCCCTCTCTGTCCTCTGCTCCCTCTCTGTCCTCTGCTCCCTCTCTGTCCTCTGCTCCCTCTCTGTCCTCTGCTCCCTCTCTGTCCTCTGCTCCCTCTCTCCCCCTCTGCTCCCTCTCTGTCCTCTGCTCCCTCTCTCCCCCTCTCTGTCCTCTGCTTCCTCTCTGTCCTCTGCTTCCTCTCTGTCCTCTGCTTCCTCTCTGTCCTCTGCTCCCTCTCTGTCCTCTGCTCCCTCTCTGTCCTCTGCTTCCTCTCTGTCCTCTGCACCCTCTCTCCCCCTCTCTGTCCTCTCCCCCTCTCTGTCCTCTCCCCCTCTCTGTCCTCTGCTTCCTCTCTGTCCTCTGCTTCCTCTCTGTCCTCTGCTCCGTCTCTCCCCTCTGCTTCCTCTCTGCTCCCTCCCTGTGTGTGTTACATTGACAGAGAATACTTAAAAGAGTTGAGTCATTCCCCATCCTGAATGTTGGTCATGCTTTTAATATTGCTGAGTCACCATTTGTCCTGATTTTATTTGTTCTAATGTTCTGTTGTCAGCCAAGTGAGACCTCTGGAACACACCTTAAGCAACAGTACTTCCTGCCAAACACTTCAACAGCCTCTCCCTCTCTCTCCTCTCCCTTTCTCTTCTCTCCCTCTCTCTCTTCTCCCTTTCTCCTCTCCCTTTCTCCTCTCCCTTTCTCTCCTCTCCCTATCTCTTCTTTCCCTCTCTCTCCTATCCCTCTATCCCTCCTCTTCCTCTCTCCTCTCCCTCTCTCTCCTCTCCCTATCTCTTCTTTCCCTCTCTCTCCTATCCCTCTATCCCTCGTCTCCCTCTCTCGTCTCCCTCTCTTCACTCTCCCTCTCTCCCCTTCTGTCACTCAGGGCATTAATGGTAGCCTGAGTCCTTCTCAGTAGCATACTGAACAGGACAGTGGTTGGAAGAATAGAGACTTGTCGGTGGGTCATTCACAATCCCCATCCTTGCCTTTTGGTTAATCCTGCTTTAATTCTTTCCTAATGTTCTGTCTTCACAGTGGCCTCTACGGTACCTCCAGAACACACCTAGTACTTCCTGCCTGCCAAGCCCACTTCGATCCCTGAGGCTACAGAATACAGCTGTCTCCTCCTCCTCTATATATCACACCTAGCCAGCAGGACAGGGTGGGGCTGCGTTTATAACGCAATCATCTACTATACCTGTTTACACAACCACTCCACACACACACACACACACACACACACACACACACACACACACACACACACACACACACACACACACACACACACACACACACACACACACACACACACACACACACACACACACACACACACACACACACACACACACACACACACACACACACACACACACACACAATGGCTCCTGACCTCCTTGTGCTGCCAGCCATTCCAGCCCAGCTGCTACCAAAGCAAGGCTACGTCCCAAATGGCATCCCATTCCCTATATAGTGCACTACTTTAGACCAGAGCCCTATTCCCTATATAGTGCACTACTTTAGATCAGAGCCCTATTCCCTATATAATGCACTACTTTAGATCAGAGCCCTATTCCCTATATAGTGCACTACTTTAGATCAGAGCCCTATTCCCTATATAGTGCACTACTTTAGACCAGAGCCCTATTCCCTATATAGTGCACTACTTTAGACCAGAGCCCTATTCCCTATATAGTGCACTACTTTAGATCAGAGCCCTATTCCCTATATAATGCACTACTTTAGATCAGAGCCCTATTCCCTATATAGTGCACTACTTTAGACCAGAGCCCTATTCCCTATATAGTGCACTACTTTAGATCAGAGCCCTATTCCCTATATAATGCACTACTTTAGATCAGAGCCCTATTCCCTATATAGTGCACTACTTTAGACCAGAGCCCTATTCCCTATATAGTGCACTACTTTAGATCAGAGCCCTATTCCCTATATAGTGCACTACTTTAGATCAGAGCCCTATTCCCTATATAGTGCACTGCTTTAGATCAGAGCCCTATTCCCAATATAGTGCACTACTTTAGATCAGAGCCCTATTCCCAATATAGTGCACTACTTACGACATAGAAATCAAATCGAATTGTATTTGTCCCATGAACCAACTGGTGTAGAATTTACCCTGAAATGCTTGCTTACGAGTCCTTCCCTAAAATTCAGAGTTTTAAAATAGTAACACTGGATGAAAAAAGTAAAATACACAAGAACAAAGTTATATACATGGAGTAGCAGATCAATGTGGATCTATATACAGGAAGTACCAGATCAATGTGGAGCTATATACAGGAAGTACCAGTACCAGATCAATGTGGAGCTATATACAGGAAGTACCAGATCAATGTGGAGCTATATACAGGAAGTACCAGATCAATGTGGAGCTATATACAGGAAGTACCAGTACCAGATCAATGTGGAGCTATATACAGGAAGTACCAGATCAATATGGAGCTATATACAGGAAGTACCAGATCAATGTGGAGCTATATACAGGGAGTACCAGATCAATGTGGAGCTATATACAGGAAGTACCAGATCAATATGGAGCTATATACAGGAAGTACCAGATCAATGTGGAGCTATATACAGGGAGTACCAGATCAATATGGAGCTATATACAGGAAGTACCAGATCAATGTGGAGCTATATACAGGAAGTACCAGATCAATGTGGAGCTATATACAGGGAGTACCAGTACCAGATCAATGTGGAGCTATATACAGGAAGTACCAGATCAATGTGGAGCTATATACAGGGAGTACCAGTACCAGATCAATGTGGAGCTATATACAGGGAGTACCAGATCAATGTGGAGCTATATACAGGAAGTACCAGATCAATGTGGAGCTATATACAGGGAGTACCAGATCAATGTGGAGCTATATACAGGAAGTACCATATCAATATGGAGCTATATACAGGGAGTACCAGTACCAGATCAATGTGGAGAGGTACAAGGTATTAGAGGTAGATATGTACATGAAGGCAGGGTAAAGTGACTAGGCATCAGGATAGATAATAATAAGGTATTTGAGGTAGATATGTACATGAAGGCAGGGTAAAGTGACTAGACATTAGGATAGATAATAGTATGAGTAAAATAAAGAACAGAGCAGCAGGAAATGATGAGTGTAAAAGGGTGGGTGTGTGTGTGTGTGTATGAATGTCAACAATAGTGTACTATAATAGGGAATAGGGTGCGATTTTTGGGACACAGCCCAAACGTTCCCACCTGGGAGGAAAGGAGACCTAAAGACCCAAAGCAATAAGCCCAGGAGGGCACAAAGACCTAAAGCCTCGGCTCATAGACAACTTACTATACTTCACCAAAAGAAGGACGAGGGTGGAGGAGAGGGGATAAGGTGTGTACACACTTCCCTTTGTATGAGCGTGGAGCCTATTGCCCTGGTATCAATGGAGATATAAAAGGGTCTGAAGGAGGCAGAATTCCTCAGGTAAGCACCCAGGGTTGGAGGGACTAGCCCAGACAGGCACAACAGGGCTGGGCTCTCTAACCTGCCAGAGGCCTTGGAAGTCTTCACTGTGTTGATAATACACCACAGCTAAACACACTGCTGGGGGCTGTACATAGCAAGCCCTCTTTTACGCAAGTCACTTCAAATGTAGACGCACGCACGCACCACACACACACACACACACACACACACACACACACACTATTTTATCTTCCAACAAAATGCTTACTTGCAGGTCTTGACAATTAAACTACAATAAGAATATATATATATCTATAAGAATCCAAAACAAAGCAAATAGAATAAACATTTTAGCATCAATATAAAACAGGAAGGTACAATTTATATTCCAATAATTTACACGTTTTGGGGAAGTGGGGGTTGGGGGTAAGTGGGGGTTGGGGGGAAGTGTGGGTTGGGGGGAAGTGGGGGTTGGGGGGAAGTGGGGGTTGGGGGTAAGTGGGGGTTGGGGGGAAGTGTGGGTTGGGGGGAAGTGGGGGTTGGGGGGAAGTGTGGGTTGGGGGTGAGTGGTTACATTGTGCAGCCTTTAGCAATCATAATAAAAGACTGGTAGCAGCAGTTGAGATGTGTGTGTAGCATGAATGTACGTGTGTGTGTGTGTGTGTGTATGTCTGTGTGAGTGAGTGAGTGAGTGAGTGAGTGAGTGAGTGAGTGAGAGTGATAAGATGTGGAGAATCAGAGCAGGTGATCAGTCCAGTTCAAGTGTTCAGCAGTCTGATGGCTTGTAGATAGAAACTGACTCTGAGCCTGTTGGTATTAGACCTCATGCTCTGATACAGTCTGATGGCTTGTAGATAGAAACTGTCTCTGAGCCTGTTGGTATCAGACCTCATGCTCTGATACAGTCTGATGGCTTGTAGACAGAAACAGTCTCTGAGCCTGTTGGTATCAGACCTCATGCTCTGATACAGTCTGATGGCTTGTAGATAGAAACTGTCTCTGAGCCTGTTGGTATCAGACCTCATGCTCTGATACAGTCTGATGGCTTGTAGACAGAAACTGTCTCTGAGCCTGTTGGTATCAGACCTCATGCTCTGATACAGTCTGATGGCTTGTAGACAGAAACTGTCTCTGAGCCTGTTGGTATCAGACCTCATGCTCTGATACAGTCTGATGGCTTGTAGACAGAAACAGTCTCTGAGCCTGTTGGTATCAGACCTCATGCTCTGATACAGTCTGATGGCTTGTAGATAGAAACTGTCTCTGAGCCTGTTGGTATCAGACCTCATGCTCTGATACAGTCTGATGGCTTGTAGACAGAAACTGTCTCTGAGCCTGTTGGTAACAGACCTCATGCTCTGATACAGTCTGATGGCTTTTAGACAGAAACTGTCTCTGAGCCTGTTGGTAACAGACCTCATGCTCTGATACAGTCTGATGGCTTGTAGACAGAAACTGTCTCTGAACCTGTTGGTATCAGACCTCATGCTCTGATACAGTCTGATGGCTTGTAGACAGAAACTGTCTCTGAGCCTGTTGGTAACAGACCACATGCTCTGATACAGTCTGATGGCTTGTAGACAGAAACTGTCTCTGAGCCTGTTGGTAACAGACCACATGCTCTGATACAGTCTGATGGTTTGTAGATAGAAACTGTCTCTGAGCCTGTTGGTATCAGACCTCATGCTCTGATACAGTCTGATGGCTTGTAGATAGAAACTGTCTCTGAGCCTGTTGGTATCAGACCTCATGCTCTGATACAGTCTGATGGCTTGTAGATAGAAACTGTCTCTGAGCCTGTTGGTAACAGACATCATGCTCCGATACAGTCTGCCCAACAGTAAGGGAGAGGGGTTGTTGATGATACTGCAGGACTTCCTCAGGCAACATTTCAAGTAGATGTCTTGGATAGGTAGGAGCACGGTCCCAGTGATGTACTGGGCCGTCTTCACCCACCTGTTGGTAGGCCTTGTGGTCGTGGACAGAGCACGATCCCGGTAATGTACAGGGCCGTCTTCACCCACCTGTTGGTAGGCCTTGCGGTCGTGGACAAAGCACGGTCCCAGTGATGTATAGGGCCGTCTTCACCCACCTGTTGGTAGGCCTTGTGGTCGTGGACGGAGCACGGTCCCAGTGATGTACAGGGCCGTCTTCACCCACCTGTTGGTAGGCCTTGTGGTCGTGGACGGAGCACGGTCCCAGTGATGTACAGGGCCGTCTTCACCCACCTGTTGGTAGGCCTTGTGGTCGTGGACGGAGCACGGTCCCAGTGATGTACTGGGCCGTCTTCACCCACCTGTTGGTAGGCCTTGCGGTCGTGGACAGAGCACGGTCCCAGTGATGTACAGGGCCGTCTTCACCCACCTGTTGGTAGGCCTTGCGGTCGTGGACAGAGCACGGTCCCAGTGATGTACAGGGCCGTCTTCACCCACCTGTTGGTAGGCCTTGTGGTCGTGGACAGAGCACGTTCCCAGTGATGTACAGGGCCGTCTTCACCCACCTGTTGGTAGGCCTTGTGGTCGTGGACGGAGCATTTCCCTTACCAGGCCGTGATGCAACCGGTCAGGACGTTCTCGACGAAGCAGCAGTAGTATTAGGCCTACAACTGTTGTGTCGTCAGAAAACTTGATGGAGTAGGTGTCGTGCAAACCAACGCAGTCCTGGGTGAACAGGGAGTACAGCAGAGGACTGAGGACGCACCCCTGGGGGGCCCCTGTGTTAAGAGTGTCTCTAAGCCTGTTGGTGCAAACCAACGCAGTCCTGGGTGAACAGTGAGTACAGCAGAGGGCTGAGGACACACCCCTGGGGGGCCCATGTGTTAAGAGTGTCTCTGAGCCTGTTGGTGCAAACCAACGCAGTCCTGGGTGAACAGGGAGTACAGCAGAGGGCTGAGGACACACCCCTGGGGGGCCCATGTGTTAAGAGTGTCTCTGAGCCTGTTGGTGCAAACCAACGCAGTCCTGGGTGAACAGGGAGTACAGCAGAGGGCTGAGGACGCACCCCTGGGGGGCCCCTGTGTTAAGAGTGTCTCTGAGCCTGTTGGTGCAAACCAACGCAGTCCTGGGTGAACAGGGAGTACAGCAGAGGGCTGAGGACACACCCCTGGGGGGCCCCTGTGTTAAGAGTGTCTCTGAGCCTGTTGGTGCAAACCAACGCAGTCCTGGGTGAACAGGGAGTACAGCAGAGGGCTGAGGACACACCCCTGGGGGGCCCCTGTGTTAAGAGTCAGTGTGTAGGAGGTGTTGCTGTGAATCCTCACAGCCTGTGGTTTTCCCGTCAGGAAGTCCAGAATCCATTTACAGAGGGTGGTGTTCAGACCCAGGGCTCTGAGCTTGGTGTCCAGACCCAGGGCTCTGAGCTTGGTGTCCAGACCCAGGACTCTGAGCTTGGTGTCCCCCAGACCCAGGACTCTGAGCTTGGTGTCCCCCAGACCCAGGGCTCTGAGCTTGGTGTCCCCCAGACCCAGGGCTCTGAGCTTGGTGTCCAGACCCAGGGCTCTGAGCTTGGTGTCCAGACCCAGGGCTCTGAGCTTGGTGTCCAGACCCAGGACTCTGAGCTTGGTGTTCAGACCCAGGGCTCCGAGCTTGGTGTCCCCCAGACCCAGGGCTCTGAGCTTGGTGTCCCCCAGACCCAGGGCTCTGAGCTTGGTGTCCCCCAGACCCAGGGCTCTGAGCTTGGTGTCCCCCAGACCCAGGTCTCTGAGCTTGGTGTCCCCCAGACCCAGGTCTCTGAGCTTGGTGTCCCCCAGACCCAGGTCTCTGAGCTTGGTGTCCCCCAGACCCAGGTCTCTGAGCTTGGTGTCCCCCAGACCCAGGTCTCTGAGCTTGGTGTCCCCCAGACCCAGGTCTCTGAGCTTGGTGTCCCCCAGACCCAGGTCTCTGAGCTTGGTGTCCCCCAGACCCAGGTCTCTGAGCTTGGTGTCCAGACCCAGGGCTCTGAGCTTGGTGTCCAGACCCAGGGCTCTGAGCTTGGTGTCCAGACCCAGGGCTCTGAGCTTGGTGTCCAGACCCAGGGCTCTGAGCTTGGTGTCCAGACCCAGGGCTCTGAGCTTGGTGTCCAGACCCAGGACTCTGAGCTTGGTGTCCAGACCCAGGACTCTGAGCTTGGTGTCCAGACCCAGGGCTCTGAGCTTGGTGTCCAGACCCAGGGCTCTGAGCTTGGTGTCCAGACCCAGGGCTCTGAGCTTGGTGTTCAGACCCAGGGCTCTGAGCTTGGTGTTCAGACCCAGGACTCTGAGCTTGGTGTTCAGCTTGGAGGGAATAATAGTGTAATAATAGAATAGTGTTGAATGAAGAGTTAATCTGTGCAAATGTACCCCCCCACACACACACACACTGAATTCTTAGTTAAGCTGATGGGCGAGCGACAATAAATTCCAGAGTCTCCCTGTAGCACCAGGGAAGGAAGGATACATAGACCAGTTCAGCTGTCATGGCAGTGTCACACATTGTCTCTCAGCAAACTCACAAATCCCCTGACTGCTAAATACAGCCTCAGAGTCTTTCTCTCGCTCACGGCCATCCATCCATCCATCCATGTACCTAGACAGCCAGCCAATCAACCAACCTCCAGGAGAGAGGGTAAGAGAAAGGGAGAGAGAGAAGAGAAAGGGAGAGAGAAAGGTGTGGTACAGTGTAAACAGTAGCAGTGTAAAGGAGTCAGCAACCAGGATGGGTTTACTCCAAGCAGAACTCTACATACCAGGTTGGGTTTACTCCAAGCAGAACTCTACATACCAGGTTGGGTTTACTCCAAGCAGAACTCTACATACCAGGTTGGGTTTACTCCAAGCAGAACTCTACATACCAGGTTGGGTTTACTCCAAGCAGAACTCTACATACCAGGTTGGGTTTACTCCAAGCAGAACTCTACATACCAGGTTGGGTTTACTCCAAGCAGAACTCTACATACCAGGTAGGGTTTACTCCAAGCAGAACTCTACATACCAGGTTGGGTTTACTCCAAGCAGAACTCTACATACCAGGTTGTGTTTACTCCTAGCAGAACTCTACATACCAGGTTGGGTTTACTCCTAGCAGAACTCTACATACAGTGTTATCGATCCATCCTCAGTTTCCTACTATCACAGCCATTAAACTCTGTAACTGTTTTAAAGTCACCATTTGCCGCATGGTGAAATCCCTGAGCGGTTTCCTTCCTCTCCGGCAACTGAGTTAGAAAGGACGCCTGCATCTTTTTGTGACTGGGTGTATTGATAAACAATCCAAAGTGTAATTAATAACTTCGTCATGCTCAAAGGTACATTCAATGTCTTATTTTTTATTTTATTTTATCCATCTACCAATAGGTGCCCTTCTTTGCGAGGCATTGGAAAACCTTTCTGGTCTTTGTGGTTGAATCTGTGTTTGAAATTCACTGCTCGACTGAGGGACCTTACAGATAGTTGAACTGTATCTGTGGGTTACAAACATAAGGTAGACATTCAAAAATCATGTTAAACACTATTACTGCACACAGAGTGAGTCCATGCAACTTATTTCATGCCTTGTTAAACACAATTTTACTACTGAACTCCTGAATTCCAGCAGGTACAATGGAGGGAGAAGAACAGATCTAGAGATGGAGTCAGATATAGAATGGAGGGAGGAGAACAGATCTAGAGATGGAGTCAGATATAGAATGGAGGGAGGAGAACAGATCTAGAGATGGAGTCAGATATAGAATGGAGGGAGGAGAACAGATCTAGAGATGGAGTCAGATATAGAATGGAGGGAGGAGAACAGATCTAGAGATGGAGTCAGATATAGAATGGAGGGAGGAGAACAGATCTAGAGATGGAGTCAGATATAGAATGGAGGGAGGAGAACAGATCTAGAGATGGAGTCAGATATAGAATGGAGGGAGGAGAACAGATCTAGAGATGGAGTCAGATATAGAATGGAGGGAGGAGAACAGATCTAGAGATGGAGTCAGATATAGAATGGAGGGAGGAGAACAGATCTAGAGATGGAGTCAGGTATAGAATGGAGGGAGAACAGATCTAGAGATGGAGTCAGATATAGAATGGAGGGAGGAGAACAGATCTAGAGATGGAGTCAGATATAGAATGGAGGGAGGAGAACAGATCTAGAGATGGAGTCAGGTATAGAATGGAGGGAGAACAGATCTAGAGATGGAGTCAGATATAGAATGGAGGGAGGAGAACAGATCTAGAGATGGAGTTAGATATAGAATGGAGGGAGAACAGATCTAGAGATGGAGTCAGATATAGAATGGAGGGAGGAGAACAGATCTAGAGATGGAGTCAGATATAGAATGGAGGGAGGAGAACAGATCTAGAGATGGAGTCAGATATAGAATGGAGGGAGGAGAACAGATCTAGAGATGGAGTCAGATATAGAATGGAGGGAGGAGAACAGATCTAGAGATGGAGTCAGATATAGAATGGAGGGAGGAGAACAGATCTAGAGATGGAGTCAGATATAGAATGGAGGGAGGAGAACAGATCTAGAGATGGAGTCAGATATAGAATGGAGGGAGGAGAACAGATCTAGAGATGGAGTCAGATATAGAATGGAGGGAGGAGAACAGATCTAGAGATGGAGTCAGATATAGAATGGAGGGAGGAGAACAGATCTAGAGATGGAGTCAGATATAGAATGGAGGGAGGAGAACAGATCTAGAGATGGAGTCAGATATAGAATGGAGGGAGGAGAACAGATCTAGAGATGGAGTCAGATATAGAATGGAGGGAGGAGAACAGATCTAGAGATGGAGTCAGATATAGAATGGAGGGAGGAGAACAGATCTAGAGATGGAGTCAGGTATAGAATGGAGGGAGAACAGATCTAGAGATGGAGTCAGATATAGAATGGAGGGAGGAGAACAGATCTAGAGATGGAGTCAGATATAGAATGGAGGGAGGAGAACAGATCTAGAGATGGAGTCAGGTATAGAATGGAGGGAGAACAGATCTAGAGATGGAGTCAGATATAGAATGGAGGGAGGAGAACAGATCTAGAGATGGAGTTAGATATAGAATGGAGGGAGAACAGATCTAGAGATGGAGTTAGATATAGAATGGAGGGAGGAGAACAGATCTAGAGATGGAGTCAGATATAGAATGGAGGGAGGAGAACAGATCTAGAGATGGAGTCAGATATAGAATGGAGGGAGAACAGATCTAGAGATGGAGTCAGATATAGAATGGAGGGAGGAGAACAGATCTAGAGATGGAGTCAGATATAGAATGGAGGGAGGAGAACAGATCTAGAGATGGAGTCAGATATAGAATGGAGGGAGGAGAACAGATCTAGAGATGGAGTCAGATATAGAATGGAGGGAGGAGAACAGATCTAGAGATGGAGTCAGATATAGAATGGAGGGAGGAGAACAGATCTAGAGATGGAGTCAGATATAGAATGGAGGGAGAACAGATCTAGAGATGGAGTCAGATATAGAATGGAGGGAGGAGAACAGATCTAGAGATGGAGTCAGGTATAGAATGGAGGGAGGAGAACAGATCTAGAGATGGAGTCAGATATAGAATGGAGGGAGGAGAACAGATCTAGAGATGGAGTCAGATATAGAATGGAGGGAGGAGAACAGATCTAGAGATGGAGTCAGATATAGAATGGAGGGAGGAGAACAGATCTAGAGATGGAGTCAGATATAGAATGGAGGGAGGAGAACAGATCTAGAGATGGAGTCAGATATAGAATGGAGGGAGGAGAACAGATCTAGAGATGGAGTCAGATATAGAATGGAGGGAGGAGAACAGATCTAGAGATGGAGTCAGATATAGAATGGAGGGAGGAGAACAGATCTAGAGATGGAGTCAGATATAGAATGGAGGGAGGAGAACAGATCTAGAGATGGAGTCAGATATAGAATGGAGGGAGGAGAACAGATCTAGAGATGGAGTCAGGTATAGAATGGAGGGAGAACAGATCTAGAGATGGAGTCAGATATAGAATGGAGGGAGGAGAACAGATCTAGAGATGGAGTCAGATATAGAATGGAGGGAGGAGAACAGATCTAGAGATGGAGTCAGATATAGAATGGAGGGAGGAGAACAGATCTAGAGATGGAGTCAGGTATAGAATGGAGGGAGAACAGATCTAGAGATGGAGTCAGATATAGAATGGAGGGAGGAGAACAGATCTAGAGATGGAGTTAGATATAGAATGGAGGGAGGAGAACAGATCTAGAGATGGAGTCAGATATAGAATGGAGGGAGGAGAACAGATCTAGAGATGGAGTCAGATATAGAATGGAGGGAGAACAGATCTAGAGATGGAGTCAGATATAGAATGGAGGGAGGAGAACAGATCTAGAGATGGAGTCAGATATAGAATGGAGGGAGGAGAACAGATCTAGAGATGGAGTCAGATATAGAATGGAGGGAGGAGAACAGATCTAGAGATGGAGTCAGATATAGAATGGAGGGAGGAGAACAGATCTAGAGATGGAGTCAGATATAGAATGGAGAGAGAACAGATCTAGAGATGGAGTCAGATATAGAATGGAGAGAGAACAGATCTAGAGATGGAGTCAGATATAGAATGGAGGAGAACAGATCTAGAGATGGAGTCAGAAATAGAATGGAGGGAGGAGAACAGATCTAGAGACGGAGTCAGATATAGAATTGAGGGAGGAGAACAGATCTAGAGATGGAGTCAGATATAGAATGGAGGGAGAACAGATCTAGAGATGGAGTCAGATATAGAATGGAGGGAGAACAGATCTAGAGATGGAGTCAGATATAGAATGGAGGGAGGAGAACAGATCTAGAGATGGAGTCAGATATAGAATGGAGGGAGAACAGATCTAGAGATGGAGTCAGATATAGAATGGAGGGAGAACAGATCTAGAGATGGAGTCAGATATAGAATGGAGGGAGAACAGATCTAGAGATGGAGTCAGATATAGAATGGAGGGAGAACAGATCTAGAGATGGAGTCAGATATAGAATGGAGGGAGGAGAACAGATCTAGAGATGGAGTCAGATATAGAATGGAGGGAGAACAGATCTAGAGATGGAGTCAGATATAGAATGGAGGGAGGAGAACAGATCTAGAGATGGAGTCAGATATAGAATGGTGGGAGGAGAACAGATCTAGAGATGGAGTCAGATATAGAATGGAGGGAGAACAGATCTAGAGATGGAGTCAGATATAGAATGGAGGGAGAACAGATCTAGAGATGGAGTCAGATATAGAATGGAGGGAGAACAGATCTAGAGATGGAGTCAGATATAGAATGGAGGGAGGAGAATAGATCTAGAGATGGAGTCAGATATAGAATGGAGGGAGGAGAACAGATCTAGAGATGGAGTCAGATATAGAATGGAGGGAGAACAGATCTAGAGATGGAGTCAGATATAGAATGGAGGGAGGAGAATAGATCTAGAGATGGAGTCAGATATAGAATGGAGGGAGAACAGATCTAGAGATGGAGTCAGATATAGAATGGAGGGAGGAGAACAGATCTAGAGATGGAGTCAGATATAGAATGGAGGGAGAACAGATCTAGAGATGGAGTCAGATATAGAATGGAGGGAGAACAGATCTAGAGATGGAGTCAGATATAGAATGGAGGGAGGAGAACAGATCTAGAGATGGAGTCAGATATAGAATGGAGGGAGAACAGATCTAGAGATGGAGTCAGATATAGAATGGAGGGAGAACAGATCTAGAGATGGAGTCAGATATAGAATGGAGGGAGAACAGATCTAGAGATGGAGTCAGATATAGAATGGAGGGAGAACAGATCTAGAGATGGAGTCAGATATAGAATGGAGGGAGGAGAACAGATCTAGAGATGGAGTCAGATATAGAATGGAGGGAGGAGAACAGATCTAGAGATGGAGTCAGATATAGAATGGAGGGAGGAGAACAGATCTAGAGATGGAGTCAGATATAGAATGGAGGGAGGAGAACAGATCTAGAGATGGAGTCAGATATAGAATGGAGGGAGAACAGATCTAGAGATGGAGTCAGATATAGAATGGAGGGAGGAGAACAGATCTAGAGATGGAGTCAGATATAGAATGGAGGGAGGAGAACAGATCTAGAGATGGAGTCAGATATAGAATGGAGGGAGGAGAACAGATCTAGAGATGGAGTCAGATATAGAATGGAGGGAGGAGAACAGATCTAGAGATGGAGTCAGATATAGAATGGAGGGAGAACAGATCTAGAGATGGAGTCAGATATAGAATGGAGGGAGAACAGATCTAGAGATGGAGTCAGATATAGAATGGAGGGAGGAGAACAGATCTAGAGATGGAGTCAGAAATAGAATGGAGGGAGGAGAACAAATCTAGAGACGGAGTCAGATATAGAATGGAGGGAGGAGAACAGATCTAGAGATGGAGTCAGATATAGAATGGAGGGAGAACAGATCTAGAGATGGAGTCAGATATAGAATGGAGGGAGGAGAACAGATCTAGAGATGGAGTCAGATATAGAATGGAGGGAGAACAGATCTAGAGATGGAGTCAGATATAGAATGGAGGGAGGAGAACAGATCTAGAGATGGAGTCAGATATAGAATGGAGGGAGAACAGATCTAGAGATGGAGTCAGATATAGAATGGAGGGAGGAGAACAGATCTAGAGATGGAGTCAGATATAGAATGGAGGGAGGAGAACAGATCTAGAGATGGAGTCAGATATAGAATGGAGGGAGGAGAACAGATCTAGAGATGGAGTCAGAAATAGAATGGAGGGAGGAGAACAGATCTAGAGATGGAGTCAGATATAGAATGGAGGGAGGAGAACAGATCTAGAGATGGAGTCAGAAATAGAATGGAGGGAGGAGAACAAATCTAGAGACGGAGTCAGATATAGAATGGAGGGAGGAGAACAGATCTAGAGATGGAGTCAGATATAGAATGGAGGGAGGAGAACAGATCTAGAGATGGAGTCAGATATAGAATGGTGGGAGGAGAAAAGATCTAGAGATGGAGTCAGATATAGAATGGAGGGAGAACAGATCTAGAGATGGAGTCAGATATAGAATGGAGGGAGGAGAACAGATCTAGAGATGGAGTCAGATATAGAATGGAGGGAGGAGAACAGATCTAGAGATGGAGTCAGATATAGAATGGAGGGAGGAGAACAGATCTAGAGATGGAGTCAGATATAGAATGGAGGGAGGAGAACAGATCTAGAGATGGAGTCAGATATAGAATGGAGGGAGGAGAACAGATCTAGAGATGGAGTCAGATATAGAATGGAGGGAGGAGAACAGATCTAGAGATGGAGTCAGATATAGAATGGAGGGAGGAGAACAGATCTAGAGATGGAGTCAGATATAGAATGGAGGGAGGAAAACAGATCTAGAGATGGAGTCAGATATAGAATGGAGGGAGAACAGATCTAGAGATGGAGTCAGATATAGAATGGAGGGAGGAGAACAGATCTAGAGATGGAGTCAGATATAGAATGGAGGGAGGAGAACAGATCTAGAGATGGAGTCAGGTATAGAATGGAGGGAGGAGAACAGATCTAGAGATGGAGTCAGATATAGAATGGAGGGAGGAGAACAGATCTAGAGATGGAGTCAGATATAGAATGGAGGGAGGAGAACAGATCTAGAGATGGAGTCAGATATAGAATGGAGGGAGAACAGATCTAGAGATGGAGTCAGATATAGAATGGAGGGAGGAGAACAGATCTAGAGATGGAGTCAGATATAGAATGGAGGGAGAACAGATCTAGAGATGGAGTCAGATATAGAATGGAGGGAGGAGAACAGATATAGAGATGGAGTCAGATATAGAATGGAGGGAGAACAGATCTAGAGATGGAGTCAGATATAGAATGGAGGGAGGAGAACAGATCTAGAGATGGAGTCAGATATAGAATGGAGGGAGGAGAACAGATCTAGAGATGGAGTCAGGTATAGAATGGAGGGAGGAGAACAGATCTAGAGATGGAGTCAGATATAGAATGGAGGGAGGAGAACAGATCTAGAGATGGAGTCAGATATAGAATGGAGGGAGGAGAACAGATCTAGAGATGGAGTCAGATATAGAATGGAGGGAGAACAGATCTAGAGATGGAGTCAGATATAGAATGGAGGGAGGAGAACAGATCTAGAGATGGAGTCAGATATAGAATGGAGGGAGAACAGATCTAGAGATGGAGTCAGATATAGAATGGAGGGAGGAGAACAGATCTAGAGATGGAGTCAGATATAGAATGGAGGGAGAACAGATCTAGAGACGGAGTCAGATATAGAATGGAGGGAGGAGAACAGATCTAGAGATGGAGTCAGATATAGAATGGAGGGAGGAGAACAGATCTAGAGATGGAGTCAGATATAGAATGGAGGGAGGAAAACAGATCTAGAGATGGAGTCAGATATAGAATGGAGGGAGGAGAACAGATCTAGAGATGGAGTCAGATATAGAATGGAGGGAGGAGAACAGATCTAGAGATGGAGTCAGATATAGAATGGAGGGAGGAGAACAGATCTAGAGATGGAGTCAGGTATAGAATGGAGGGAGAACAGATCTAGAGATGGAGTCAGAAATAGAATGGAGGGAGAACAGATCTAGAGATGGAGTCAGATATAGAATGGAGGGAGGAGAACAGATCTAGAGATGGAGTCAGATATAGAATGGAGGGAGGAGAACAGATCTAGAGATGGAGTCAGATATAGAATGGAGGGAGAACAGATCTAGAGATGGAGTCAGATATAGAATGGAGGGAGGAGAACAGATCTAGAGATGGAGTCAGATATAGAATGGAGGGAGGAGAACAGATCTAGAGATGGAGTCAGATATAGAATGGAGGGAGGAGAACAGATCTAGAGATGGAGTCAGATATAGAATGGAGGGAGGAGAACAGATCTAGAGATGGAGTCAGATATAGAATGGAGGGAGAACAGATCTAGAGATGGAGTCAGATATAGAATGGAGGGAGGAGAACAGATCTAGAGATGGAGTCAGATATAGAATGGAGGGAGGAGAACAGATCTAGAGATGGAGTCAGATATAGAATGGAGGGAGAACAGATCTAGAGATGGAGTCAGATATAGAATGGAGGGAGAACAGATCTAGAGATGGAGTCAGATATAGAATGGAGGGAGGAGAACAGATCTAGAGATGGAGTCAGATATAGAATGGAGGGAGAACAGATCTAGAGATGGAGTCAGATATAGAATGGAGGGAGGAGAACAGATCTAGAGATGGAGTCAGATATAGAATGGAGGGAGGAGAACAGATCTAGAGATGGAGTCAGATATAGAATGGAGGGAGAACAGATCTAGAGATGGAGTCAGATATAGAATGGAGGGAGAACAGATCTAGAGATGGAGTCAGATATAGAATGGAGGGAGAACAGATCTAGAGATGGAGTCAGATATAGAATGGAGGGAGAACAGATCTAGAGATGGAGTCAGATATAGAATGGAGAGAGAACAGATCTAGAGATGGAGTCAGATATAGAATGGAGGGAGGAGAACAGATCTAGAGATGGAGTCAGAAATAGAATGGAGGGAGGAGAACAAATCTAGAGACGGAGTCAGATATAGAATGGAGGGAGGAGAACAGATCTAGAGATGGAGTCAGATATAGAGTGGAGGGAGGAGAACAGATCTAGAGATGAGTCAGATATAGAATGGAGGGAGGAGAACAGATCTAGAGATGGAGTCAGATATAGAATGGTGGGAGGAGAACAGATCTAGAGATGGAGTCAGATATAGAATGGAGGGAGAACAGATCTAGAGATGGAGTCAGATATAGAATGGAGGGAGGAGAATAGATCTAGAGATGGAGTCAGATATAGAATGGAGGGAGAACAGATCTAGAGATGGAGTCAGATATAGAATGGAGGGAGGAGAACAGATCTAGAGATGGAGTCAGATATAGAATGGAGGGAGGAGAACAGATCTAGAGACGGAGTCAGATATAGAATGGAGGGAGAACAGATCTAGAGATGGAGTCAGATATAGAATGGAGGGAGAACAGATCTAGAGATGGAGTCAGAAATAGAATGGAGGGAGGAGAACAAATCTAGAGACGGAGTCAGATATAGAATGGAGGGAGGAGAACAGATCTATAGATGGAGTCAGATATAGAATGGAGGGAGGAGAACAGATCTAGAGATGGAGTCAGATATAGAATGGAGGGAGGAGAACAGATCTAGAGATGGAGTCAGATATAGAATGGAGGGAGGAGAACAGATCTAGAGATGTCTTCACTGTTTTGTTTGCTAGAGAGAGAAGTTGAGGGCTGGACTGTTCAGGTCAGGTGTACCTACAGGTATGTTCAAAGCAGTACAACAGATGTGTAGCTATGCTTCTTGTGGCCTCTCTCTATCCGCCACAGCCCTCTGAGTGACCCAGATATACCACCCACATCTAGTATATTGTTTATGGCCCCACTAGAGGATTTCATGTACTTTACTATTTATGTAACCTTTATTTATTGAGGCAAGTCAGCAAGTCAGAACAAATTCTTATTTTCAATGACGGCCTAGGAACAGTGGGTTAATTAACTGCCTTGTTCAGGGCTCAGAACGACAGATTTTTTACATTGTCAGCTCGGGGACTCGATCTTGCAAGCTTTCGGTTTCTAGTCCAACGCTCTAACCACTAGGCTACTTGCCATCCCAGGGTAGCCTAGTGGTTAGTGTACCAGATGGCTTCTAATTTATCCTTCAGGTGTGTTAAGGTGCACACCTGTATTTACATACTACAGCCCATCAACGTAATGCATTTTAATGAATTCATTTAGTAGTGCATTGTGCACAGCGCAGTGCAGGGTGGCAGGCCTATAATATAATGCTGTAGTAGACATTAAAGCAGAACGGATCACCTTCCATACCTACCTCCATCACTCCAGTATCCCTGTACATTGTTACTATGGTACTGACCCTGTATATAGTATGATTACCCCTATACATATCTACCTCCATCACTCCAGTATCCCTGTACATTGTTAATATGGTACTGACCCTGTATATAGTCACCTTACCCCTATACATATCTACCTCCATCACTCCAGTATCCCTGTACATTGTTAATATGGTACTGACCCTGTATATAGTCACCTTCCCCCTATACATATCTACCTCCATCACTCCAGTATCTCTGTACATTGTTAATATGGTACTGACCCTGTATATAGTCACCTTCCCCCTATACATATCTACCTCCATCACTCCAGTATCTCTGTACATTGTTAATATGGTACTGACCCTGTATATAGTCACCTTACCCCTATACATATCTACCTCCATCACTCCAGTATCCCTGTACATTGTTAATATGGTACTGACCCTGTATATAGTATGCTGACCCTGTATATAGCATGCTGACCCTGTATATAGTATGCTGACCCTGTATACAGCATACTGACCCTGTATATAGTATACTGACCCTGTATACAGCATGCTGACCCGGTATATAGTATGCTGACCCTGTATATAGTATACTGACCCTGTATACAGCATGCTGACCCTGTATATAGTATGCTGACCCTGTATATAGTATGCTGACCCGGTATACAGTATACTGACCCTGTATATAGTATGCTGACCCTGTATATAGTATGCTGACCCTGTATATAGTATGCTGACCCTGTATATAGTATGCTGACCCGGTATACAGTATACTGACCCTGTATATAGTATGCTGACCCGGTATACAGTATGCTGACCCTGTATATAGTATGCTGACCCGGTATACAGTATACTGACCCTGTATATAGTATGCTGACCCGGTATACAGTATACTGACCCTGTATATAGTATGCTGACCCGGTATACAGTATGCTGACCCGGTATACAGTATACTGACCCTGTATACAGTATGATGACCCGGTATACAGTATGCTGACCCTGTATACAGTATGCTGACCCGGTATACAGTATACTGACCCTGTATATAGTCACCTTACCCCTATACATATCTACCTCCATCACTCCAGTATCCCTGTACATTGTTAATATGGTACTGACCCTGTACATAGTCACCTTACCCCTATACATATCTACCTCCATCACTCCAGTATCCCTGTACATTGTTAATATGGTACTAGAACTGACCCTGTATATAGTATGCTGACCCTGTATATAGCATACTGACCCTGTACATAGTCACCTTACCCCTATACATATCCACCTCCATCACTCCAGTATCCCGGTACATTGTTAATATGGTACTGACCCTGTATATAGTCACATTCCCCCTATACATATCTACCTCCATCACTCCAGTATCCCTGTCACCTTACCCCTATACATATCTACCTCCATCACTCCAGTATCCCTGTACATTGTTAATATGGTACTGACCCTGTATATAGTCACCTTACCCCTATACATATCTACCTCCATCACTCCAGTATCCCTGTACATTGTTAATACGGTACTGACCCTGTATATAGTATGCTGACCCTGTATATAGTATGCTGACCCTGTATATAGTATGCTGACCCTGTATATAGTATGCTGACTCTGTATATAGTATACTGACTCTGTATATAGTATACTGACCCTGTATATAGTATACTGACCCTGTATATAGTATACTGACCCTGTATATAGTATGCTGACTCTGTATATAGTATACTGACCCTGTATATAGTATACTGACCCTGTATATAGTATGCTGACTCTGTATATAGTATGCTACTGTAGATTCTTACTTTGAGTTCTTCTAATTTCTTATTTTTATTTCTGGTGTTTTTTTTGTTCCACCTTTAAGTTATTTTTAATGCTACGTTGACATTGATTACTGTATTGTTGGGTTTAGACTTTGCAAGAAAGGCATTTCACTGTACTTGTGCACGTGAGATTAAAACTTGAAACGTGAAACTTTTCTTGTTGAAAACGGCATGTGTGACATCGATATTAGTCAGAATTTTTTTTTTTTTTACAGAAAAGAAGCAATTAGGTTAATTTTGGTCATGAAGGTCAATCTCTTCCTACACGGAGTTGTGAGATTTTAAACGTTCGTCAGGACCTACCTGAGGGCTGGGTTTTGATTTACCCACAACCACTAAGATGATGAACCACTGTGGCGATTAGTGTCTATCCAATGGCACAGACTTTATTTATTTATTTATTTGTGGTATGCTGCTGGCCAGACAATGAAACAGACAGTGAAACAGACCTGCACAGAAGCTATGGCTTTGTTTACATATGACAACACGCAGTACTTTCTTTTGTTTGTTTTTTTTACTTGAGAAATACCCCACCAAGCACCTAGAGGTCAAATTGTGTGACCAAAAGCTCCTCTGCGAATTTTTTTTCTTCAAAATTTAACTATCCAACATTCATTCTGACTATTTTGAGGAAGTGATAGTAGCTATATTCCTATGGTGTCTCATCGGGGACAAACATCAGTAACTGCCACACCGAACCACACCGCCAAGACTGAAGACTTGTTTTTCATAATGAGCAAAAAGAAAACCAATGGGTGCGTTCAGTCGCTCTTTAAGAGGAAACTTCTGTATGTCATAGAGCGCCCTCTGCTGTATCTCAGTAGTTACTACTGGTTCCAGCAGGTACAGTCAGGCCTGCTCTAAAATGTAGAAATAGAACCAAGTCCACTATTGAGTGGGCTGTCTCTCCAGTGAGCGGGCTCTCTCTCCAGTGAGCGGGCTCTCTCTCCAGTGAGCGGGCTATCTCTCCAGGGAGCGGGCTCTCTCTCCAGTGAGCGGGCTCTCTCTCCAGTGAGCGGGCTCTCTCTCCAGTGAGCGGGCTGTCTCTCCAGTGAGCGGGCTATCTCTCCAGTGAGCGGGCTATCTCTCCAGTGAGCGGGCTATTTCACCAGTGAGCGGGCTATCTCTCCAGTGAGCGGGCTCTCTCTCCAGTGAGCGGGCTGTCTCTCCAGTGAGCGGGCTATCTCTCCAGTGAGCGGGCTATCTCTCCAGTGAGCGGGCTATCTCTCCAGTGAGTAGAATATTTCACCAGTGAGCGGGCTATCTCTCCAGTGAGCGGGCTATTTCACCAGTGAGCGGGCTATTTCACCAGTGAGCGGGCTATCTCTCCAGTGAGCGGGCTCTCTCACCAGTGAGCGGGCTATATTTAGATGCATGGCTTTGATTTTCTCTGGACCAAAAAGCTAATAATACTGGAAATTGCATGAGCAAATAAACAAATCCACGGTTTAGGAAAGGTAAGGGGGTGTATTTTAAGGTGGGATCTCAGCAAGGTTTCACTTATTCGCAGACAGACACTGCTCTCTCTCTTCCCTGAGTCTGTTTATAGCCATCTCGCTATCTCTCTCTTCCCTGAGTCTGTTTATAGCCATCTCGCTATCTCTCTTTCTTCCCTGAGTCTGTTAATAGCCATCTCGCTATCTCTCTCTCTCTCTCTTCCCTGAGTCTGTTAATAGCCATCTCGCTATCTCTCTCTCTCTTTCTTCCCTGAGTCTGTTAATAGCCATCTCGCTATCTCTCTCTCTCTCTTCCCTGAGTCTGTTTATAGCCATCTCGCTATCTCTCTCTCTCTCTTCCCTGAGTCTGTTTATAGCCATCTCGCTATCTCTCTCTCTCTCTTCCCTGCGTCTGTTAATAGCCATCTCTCTCTCCTTATCTCTCTCTCTCTTCCCTGCACCTGTTTACAGACACCTCTCTCTCTCTCCTTATCTCTCCCTCTTCTCTATGTCTGTTTACAGCCACCTCTCTCTCTTGCTCTCTTTCTCCATATTATGGCTATGTTATAACGATTTGTATAGTTAAAGTACGAAAGGGAAAATAAATAAACATAAATATGGGTTGTATTTACAATGCGGTTTTCGCTTCACTTTTCTTGTGGCAACAGGTCACAAATATTTCTGCTGTGATGGGACACTGGTATTTCACCCAGTAGATATGGGAGTTTATCAAAATTTGGTTTGCTTTCTAATTCTTTATGGGTGTGTGCAATCTGAGGTAAATATGTGTCTCTGATATGGTCATACATTTGGCAGGAGGTTAGGAAGTGCAGCTCAGTTTCCACCTCATTTTGTGGGCAGTGAGCACATAGCCTGTCTTCTCTTGAGAGCCAGGTCTGCCTACGGCGGCCTTTCTCAATAGCAAGGCTATGCTCACTGAGTCTGTACATAGTCAAAGCTTTCCTTAAGTTTGGGTCAGTCACAGTGGTCAGGTATTCTGCCACTGTGTACTCTCTGTTTAGGGCCAAATAGCATTCTAGTTTGCTCAGTTTTTGTGTTAATTCTTTCCAATGTGTCAAGTAATTATATTTTTGTTTTCTCATGATTTGGTTGGATCTAATTGTGTTGCTGTCCTGGGGCTATGTGGGGTGTGTTTGTGTTTGTCAACAGAGTCTCAGGACCGCTTCCTTTTAGGTGGTTGTTGAATTTAACAGCTCTTTTATGGATTTTGATAATTAGCGGGTAACGGCCTAATTCTGCTCTGCATGCATTATTTGGTGTTTTACGTTGTACACAGAGGATGTTTTGCAGAATTCTGCATGCAGAATCTCAATTTGGTGTTTGGCCCATTTTGTGAACTCTTGGTTGGTGAGCGGACCCCAGACCTCACAACCATAAAGGGCAATGGGTTCTATAACGGATCCATGTATTTTTAGCCAGATCCTAATTGGTATGTTGAAATTTTATTCCTTTTGATGGCATAGAAGGCCCTTCTTGCCTCGTCTCTCAGATCGTTCACAGCTTTGTGGAAGTTACCTGTGTTGCTGATGTTTAGGCCGAGGTATGTATCGTTCTTTGTCGGCTCTAGGGAAACGGTGTCTAGATGGAATTTGTATTCGTGCTCTCTCTCTCTCTTCCCTACGTCTGTTAACAGCAACTTCTCTCTCGTTCTCGCTCTCTTCTCGTCTGTGTACAGCAACCTCTGCTTTACCCCTACCTCTCCTTTTCTCTCTCTTCCTCTACCTTTAAACTAATGAGGTAACAGAAAACAGTGGTGGCAGGAGGAAGGATTATTTTCCAAACTTCATAGACATCGTTCTCTGATATCACTACTGACACTAAACTCCTGGTGGGTTTTCTGGCTCTGACTCCTTCAACTCCGAGTGGGTTTTTCCTCTCTTGAATACTTCACAAAGTGCTCCTTTATAGAGAATAAAGAATAATATGTGTGTGAATGATGTGCCGCATAACTAATTACCGTGTCAGTTTGGAGAGAAAGGAGTAAGGCAATACACCCACCCACACACACACACACATTTAACTCTCCCTCCCCTGCAGCATCACATGACACATTTAACTCTCCCTCCCCTTGCAGCATCACATGACACATTTAACTCTCCCTCCCCTTGCAGCATCACATGACACATTTAACTCTCCCTCCCCTTGCAGCATCACATGACACATTTAACTCTCCCTCCCCTTGCAGCATCACATGACACATTTAACTCTCCCTCCCCTTGCAGCATCACATGACACATTTAACTCTCCCTCCCCTTGCAGCATCACATGACACATTTAACTCTCCCTCCCTTTCAGCATCACATGACACATTTAACTCTCCCTCCCCTGCAGCATCACATGACACATTTAACTCTCCCTCCCCTTGCAGCATCACATGACACATTTAACTCTCCCTCCCCTTGCAGCATCACATGACACATTTAACTCTCCCTCCCTTTCAGCATCACATGACACATTTAACTCTCCCTCCCCTGCATCATCACATGACACATTTAACTCTCCCTCCTCTGCAGCATCACATGACACATTAAACTCTCCCTCCCCTTGCAGCATCACATGACACATTTAACTCTACCTCCCCTTGCAGCATCACATGACACATTTAACTCTCCCTCCCCTTGCAGCATCACATGACACATTTAACTCTCCCTCCCCTTGCAGCATCACATGACACATTTAACTCTCCCTCCCCTGCAGCATCACATGACACATTTAACTCTCCCTCCCTTGCAGCATCACATGACACATTTAACTCTCCCTCCCTTGCAGCATCACATGACACATTTAACTCTCCCTCCCTTGCAGCATCACATGACACATTTAACTCTCCCTCCCTTGCAGCATCACATGACACATTTAACTCTCCCTCCCTTGCAGCATCACATGACACATTTAAGTCTCCCTCCCCTTGCAGCATCACATGACACATTTAACTCTCCCTCCCTTCCAGCATCACATGACACATTTAACTCTCCCTCCCCTTGCAGCATCACATGACACATGAGTACCAGGTAATAACATGGCTATATACAGGGAGTACCAGGTAATAACATGGCTATCTATATATACAGGGAGCACCAGGTAATAACATGACTATCTATATATACAGGGAGCACCAGGTAATAACATGACTATATACAGGGGGTACCAAGTAATAACATGGCTATATACAGGGAGTACCAGGTAATAACATGACTATATACAGGGAGCACCAGGTAATAACATGACTATATACAGGGAGTACCAGGTAATAACATGGCTATCTATATATACAGGGAGCACCAGGTAATAACATGACTATCTATATATACAGGGAGCACCAGGTAATAACATGACTATATACAGGGAGTACCAGGTAATAACATGGCTATCTATATATACAGGGAGCACCAGGTAATAACATGGCTATATACAGGGAGCACCAGGTAATAACATGACTATATACAGGGAGTACCAGGTAATAACATGGCTATCTATATATACAGGGAGCACCAAGTAATAACATGACTATATACAGGGAGCACCAGGTAATAACATGGCTATCTATATACAGGGAGTACCAGGTAATAACATGACTATATACAGGGAGCACCAGGTAATAACATGACTATATACAGGGGGTACCAAGTAATAACATGGCTATATACAGGGAGTACCAGGTAATAACATGGTTATATACAGGGAGCACCAGGTAATAACATGGCTATCTATATATACAGGGAGCACCAGGTAATAACATGGCTATATACAGGGAGCACCAGGTAATAACATGGCTATATACAGGGAGCACCAGGTAATAACATGACTATCTATATATACAGGGAGCACCAGGTAATAACATGGCTATCTATATATACAGGGAGTACCAGGTAATAACATGACTATCTATATACAGGGAGCACCAGGTAATAACATGGCTATATATGGGGAGCACCAGGTAAGAACATGGCTATATACAGGGAGTACCAGGTAATAACATGGCTATCTATATACAGGGAGCACCAGGTAATAACATGGCTATATATGGGGAGCACCAGGTAATAACATGGCTATCTATATACAGGGAGCACCAGGTAATAACATGGCTATATATGGGGAGCACCAGGTAATAACATGGCTATATACAGGGAGTACCAGGTAATAACATGGCTATATACAGGGAGCACCAGGTAATAACATGGCTATATACAGGGAGTACCAGGTAATAACATGACTATCTATATATACAGGGAGCACCAGGTAATAACATGGCTATATATGGGGAGCACCAGGTAATAACATGGCTATATACAGGGAGTACCAGGTAATAACATGGCTATCTATATACAGGGAGCACCAGGTAATAACATGGCTATATATGGGGAGCACCAGGTAATAACATGGCTATCTATATACAGGGAGCACCAGGTAATAACATGGCTATATATGGGGAGCACCAGGTAATAACATGGCTATATACAGGGAGTACCAGGTAATAACATGGCTATATACAGGGAGCACCAGGTAATAACATGGCTATATACAGGGAGTACCAGGTAATAACATGGCTATCTACGGGGAGCACCAGGTAATAACATGGCTATATACAGGGAGCACCAGGTAATAACATGGCTATATACAGGGAGCACCAGGTAATAACATGACTATCTATATATACAGGGAGCACCAGGTAATAACATGGCTATATACGGGGAGCACCAGGTAATAACATGGCTATATACAGGGAGCACCAGGTAATAACATGACTATCTATATATACAGGGAGTACCAGGTAATAACATGACTATCTATATATACAGGGAGCACCAGGTAATAACATGGCTATATACGGGGAGCACCAGGTAATAACATGGCTATATACAGGGAGTACCAGGTAATAACATGGCTATATACAGGGAGTACCAGGTAATAACATGACTATATACAGGGAGCACCAGGTAATAACATGGCTATATACAGGGAGTACCAGGTAATAACATGACTATCTATATATACAGGGAGTACCAGGTAATAACATGACTATCTATATATACAGGGAGCACCAGGTAATAACATGACTATATACAGGGAGCAACAGGTAATAACATGGCTATATACAGGGAGCACCAGGTAATAACATGGCTATATACAGGGAGTACCAGGTAGTAACATGGCTATATACAGGGAGTACCAGGTAATAACATGGCTATATACAGGGAGCACCAGGTAATAACATGGCTATCTATATACAGGGAGTACCAGGTAATAACATGGCTATCTATATACAGGGAGTACCAGGTAATAACATGGCTATATACAGGGAGCACCAGGTAATAACATGACTATCTATATATACAGGGAGTACCAGGTAATAACATGGCTATATACAGGGAGTACCAGGTAATAACATGACTATCTATATATACAGGGAGCACCAAGTAATAACATGACTATATACAGGGAGCACCAGGTAATAACATGGCTATCTATATATACAGGGAGCACCAGGTAATAACATGGCTATATACAGGGAGCACCAGGTAATAACATGACTATCTATATATACAGGGAGTACCAGGTAATAACATGGCTATATACAGGGAGCACCAGGTAATAACATGACTATATACAGGGAGCACCAGGTAATAACATGCCTATCTATATATACAGGGAGCACCAGGTAATAACATCCGGTTTGGGGCGAGCGGTCGCATTTGCATTCGCTCTGCATTCGCTCTGCAGGTAGTATAACTTTTATAACTTTTCATTACATTTCATTATAGTACAACGATTTAATTTGTCCAACCTTAGCAATTTCTTCTTAACTAGCTACATAGCCGTCTGTGTATCAAAGATAACTGCGTAATTATCGTATTTCGTCGTCTCGTTGTCCACTGCTATCTGCCCAGCAGCTAGCAAACGTCCACCGTCTACCGAATAGTAGTATAACTTTTCATTACATTTCATTATAGTACAACGGTCTGATTTTCATTTTCATTACAGTACAACGGTTTGATTTGTTTGATCTTAGCTAGCTACATAGCCGTCTTTTATCAAACATAATTGCGTCGTTATTGAGGTTCGCTAGCGAGCTATTTTCGTTCGAAATTAACGCAACGTAGCCAACACTGCTAGCTAGCCAGCTGCCACCGAAGAGCATTGTAGAAACGATTACAATACAACGGAACGACTTGTTTTGTGTAGTGTTAGCTAGCTACATAGTTTTCTTTGCTAGCTTTGTATCTAAGATAATTGTGTAACTCTGAGTAATTATCGGTTAGCTAGCCAGCTAGTTTCGCCTGCCGCGCTGCCGTCCTCCTACCTAGCCAACACTGCTAGCTAACACTGCTAGCTAGCCAACTTCTACCGAATAGCAGCACTGTAGAAACTTACATTACAACGGAACGACTTGATTAGCGTAGTGTTAGCTAGTTGTCTTTGCTGTCCTTGTATCCATGATAATTGTGTAGTTTAGAGAAACTTAGAGAAACTGTCGAGGTCACCTAGCCAGCTTCACTTTCAACAACGCAGCTACTGCTAGCCAGGCTACTTCACCAGCCAGCAGTACTATATCATTTTAGTCAATAAGATTTTTAATTTTATTGATTTTTTGCTACGTAAGCTTAACTTTCTGAACATTCGAGACGTGTAGCCCACTTGTCATTCTAATCCCCTTTGCTTTAGCGTAGCCTCTTCTGTAGCCTGTCAAATATGTGTCTGTCTATCCCTGTTCTCTCCTCTCTGCACAGACCATACAAACGCCTCACACCGCGTGGCCGCGCCCACCCTAACCTGGTGGTCCCAGCCCGCACGACCCACGTGGAGTTCCAGGTCTCCGGTAGCCTCTGGAACTGCCGATCCGCGGCCAACAAGGCAGAGCTCATCTCAGCCTATGCGTCCCTCCAGTCCCTCGACTTCTTGGCACTGACGGAAACATGGCTCACCACAGATAACACTGCTACTCCTACTGCTCTCTCTTCGTCTGCCCACGTGTTCTCGCACACCCCGAGAGCTTCTGGTCAGCGGGGTGGTGGCACCGGGATCCTCATCTCTCCCAAGTGGTCATTCTCTCTTTCTCCCCTTACCCATCTGTCTATCGCCTCCTTTGAATTCCATGCTGTCACAGTTACCAGCCCTTTCAAGCTTAACATCCTTATCATTTATCGCCCTCCAGGTTCCCTTGGAGAGTTCATCAATGAGCTTGATGCCTTGATAAGCTCCTTTCCTGAGGACGGCTCACCTCTCACAGTTCTGGGTGACTTTAACCTCCCCATGTCTACCTTTGACTCATTCCTCTCCGCCTCCTTCTTTCCACTCCTCTCCTCTTTTGACCTCACCCTCTCACCTTCCCCCCCTACTCACAAGGCAGGCAATACGCTTGACCTCATCTTTACTAGATGCTGTTCTTCCACTAACCTCATTGCAACTCCCCTCCAAGTCTCCGACCACTACCTTGTATCCTTTTCCCTCTCGCTCTCATCCAACACTTCCCACACTGCCCCTACTCGGATGGTATCGCGCCGTCCCAACCTTCGCTCTCTCTCCCCCGCTACTCTCTCCTCTTCCATCCTATCATCTCTTCCCTCTGCCCAAACCTTCTCCAACCTATCTCCTGATTCTGCCTCCTCAACCCTCCTCTCCTCCCTTTCTGCATCCTTTGACTCTCTATGTCCCCTATCCTCCAGGCCGGCTCGGTCCTCCCCTCCCGCTCCGTGGCTCGACGACTCATTGCGAGCTCACAGAACAGGGCTCCGGGCAGCCGAGCGGAAATGGAGGAAAACTCGCCTCCCTGCGGACCTGGCATCCTTTCACTCCCTCCTCTCTACATTTTCCTCTTCTGTCTCTGCTGCTAAAGCCACTTTCTACCACTCTAAATTCCAAGCATCTGCCTCTAACCCTAGGAAGCTCTTTGCCACCTTCTCCTCCCTCCTGAATCCTCCTCCCCCTCCCCCCCCCCTCCTCCCTCTCTGCAGACGACTTCGTCAACCATTTTGAAAAGAAGGTCGACGACATCCGATCCTCGTTTGCTAAGTCAAACGACACCGCTGGTTCTGCTCACACTGCCCTACCCTGTGCTTTGACCTCTTTCTCTCCTCTCTCTCCAGATG
>NC_074678.1:8767446-8822446 GCF_029448725.1 Salvelinus fontinalis
GTCAGTTTAAACAGGAGATATCTGGGGGGTTTGTGTCAGTTTAAACTAGAGATATCTGGGGGGTTTGTGTCAGTTTAAACAGGAGATATCTGGGGGGGTTTGTGTCAGTTTAAACAGGAGATATCTGGGGGGTTTGTGTCAGTTTAAACAGGAGATATCTGGGGGGTTTGTGTCAGTTTAAACAGGAGATATCTGGGGGGTTTGTGTCAGTTTAAACAGGAGATATCTGGGGGGGTTTGTGTCAGTTTAAACAGGAGATATCTGGGGGGTTTGTGTCAGTTTAAACAGGAGATATCTGGGGGGTTTGTGTCAGTTTAAACAGGAGATATCTGGGGGGTTTGTGTCAGTTTAAACAGGAGATATCTCGGGGGGTTTGTGTCAGTTTAAACAGGAGATATCTGGGGGGTTTGTGTCAGTTTAAACAGGAGATATCTGGGGGGTTTGTGTCAGTTTAAACTAGAGATATCTGGGGGGGTTTGTGTCAGTTTAAACTAGAGATATCTGGGGGGGTTTGTGTCAGTTTAAACAGGAGATATCTGGGGGGTTTGTGTCAGTTTAAACAGGAGATATCTGGGGGGTTTGTGTCAGTTTAAACAGGAGATATCTGGGGGGTTTGTGTCAGTTTAAACTAGAGATATCTGGGGGGGTTGTGTCAGTTTAAACAGGAGATATCTGGGGGGTTTGTGTCAGTTTAAACAGGAGATATCTGGGGGGGTTTGTGTCAGTTTAAACAGGAGATATCTGGGGGGTTTGTGTCAGTTTAAACAGGAGATATCTGGGGGGTTTGTGTCAGTTTAAACTAGAGATATCTGGGGGGTTTGTGTCAGTTTAAACAGGAGATATCTGGGGGGTTTGTGTCAGTTTAAACAGGAGATATCTGGGGGGTTTGTGTCAGTTTAAACAGGAGATATCTGGGGGGGTTTGTGTCAGTTTAAACTAGAGATATCTGGGGGGTTTGTGTCAGTTTAAACAGGAGATATCTGGGGGGGTTTGTGTCAGTTTAAACAGGAGATATCTGGGGGGTTTGTGTCAGTTTAAACAGGAGATATCTGGGGGGTTTGTGTCAGTTTAAACTAGAGATATCTGGGGGGTTTGTGTCAGTTTAAACAGGAGATATCTGGGGGGTTTGTGTCAGTTTAAACAGGAGATATCTGGGGGGGTTTGTGTCAGTTTAAACAGGAGATATCTGGGGGGGTTTGTGTCAGTTTAAACAGGAGATATCTGGGGGGTTTGTGTCAGTTTAAACTAGAGATATCTGGGGGGGTTTGTGTCAGTTTAAACAGGAGATATCTGGGGGGTTTGTGTCAGTTTAAACAGGAGATATCTGGGGGGGTTTGTGTCAGTTTAAACAGGAGATATCTGGGGGGTTTGTGTCAGTTTAAACAGGAGATATCTGGGGGGTTTGTGTCAGTTTAAACTAGAGATATCTGGGGGGTTTGTGTCAGTTTAAACAGGAGATATCTGGGGGGGTTTGTGTCAGTTTAAACTAGAGATATCTGGGGGGTTTGTGTCAGTTTAAACTAGAGATATCTGGGGGGTTTGTGTCAGTTTAAACAGGAGATATCTGGGGGGGTTTGTGTCAGTTTAAACAGGAGATATCTGGGGGGTTTGTGTCAGTTTAAACAGGAGATATCTGGGGGGTTTGTGTCAGTTTAAACAGGAGATATCTGGGGGGTTTGTGTCAGTTTAAACAGGAGATATCTGGGGGGGTTTGTGTCAGTTTAAACAGGAGATATCTGGGGGGGTTTGTGTCAGTTTAAACAGGAGATATCTGGGGGGTTTGTGTCAGTTTAAACAGGAGATATCTGGGGGGTTTGTGTCAGTTTAAACAGGAGATATCTGGGGGGTTTGTGTCAGTTTAAACAGGAGATATCTGGGGGGGTTTGTGTCAGTTTAAACAGGAGATATCTGGGGGGGTTTGTGTCAGTTTAAACTAGAGATATCTGGGGGGTTTGTGTCAGTTTAAACAGGAGATATCTGGGGGGTTTGTGTCAGTTTAAACAGGAGATATCTGGGGGGGTTTGTGTCAGTTTAAACAGGAGATATCTGGGGGGGTTTGTGTCAGTTTAAACAGGAGATATCTGGGGGGGTTTGTGTCAGTTTAAACTAGAGATATCTGGGGGGGTTTGTGTCAGTTTAAACAGGAGATATCTGGGGGGGTTTGTGTCAGTTTAAACAGGAGATATCTGGGGGGTTTGTGTCAGTTTAAACAGGAGATATCTGGGGGGGTTTGTGTCAGTTTAAACAGGAGATATCTGGGGGGGTTTGTGTCAGTTTAAACTAGAGATATCTGGGGGGTTTGTGTCAGTTTAAACAGGAGATATCTGGGGGGGTTTGTGTCAGTTTAAACAGGAGATATCTGGGGGGTTTGTGTCAGTTTAAACAGGAGATATCTGGGGGGTTTGTGTCAGTTTAAACTAGAGATATCTGGGGGGTTTGTGTCAGTTTAAACAGGAGATATCTGGGGGGGTTTGTGTCAGTTTAAACAGGAGATATCTGGGGGGGTTTGTGTCAGTTTAAACAGGAGATATCTGGGGGGTTTGTGTCAGTTTAAACAGGAGATATCTGGGGGGTTTGTGTCAGTTTAAACTAGGAGATATCTGGGGGGTTTGTGTCAGTTTAAACTAGGAGATATCTGGGGGGTTTGTGTCAGTTTAAACTAGGAGATATCTGGGGGGGTTTGTGTCAGTTTAAACAGGAGATATCTGGGGGGTTTGTGTCAGTTTAAACAGGAGATATCTGGGGGGTTTGTGTCAGTTTAAACTAGGAGATATCTGGGGGGGTTTGTGTCAGTTTAAACAGGAGATATCTGGGGGGGTTTGTGTCAGTTTAAACTAGAGATATCTGGGGGGTTTGTGTCAGTTTAAACTAGAGATATCTGGGGGGTTTGTGTCAGTTTAAACAGGAGATATCTGGGGGGGTTTGTGTCAGTTTAAACAGGAGATATCTGGGGGGTTTGTGTCAGTTTAAACAGGAGATATCTGGGGGGTTTGTGTCAGTTTAAACTAGAGATATCTGGGGGGTTTGTGTCAGTTTAAACAGGAGATATCTGGGGGGTTTGTGTCAGTTTAAACAGGAGATATCTGGGGGGTTTGTGTCAGTTTAAACAGGAGATATCTGGGGGGTTTGTGTCAGTTTAAACTAGAGATATCTGGGGGGTTTGTGTCAGTTTAAACTAGGAGATATCTGGGGGGTTTGTGTCAGTTTAAACAGGAGATATCTGGGGGGGTTTGTGTCAGTTTAAACAGGAGATATCTGGGGGGGTTTGTGTCAGTTTAAACAGGAGATATCTGGGGGGTTTGTGTCAGTTTAAACAGGAGATATCTGGGGGGTTTGTGTCAGTTTAAACAGGAGATATCTGGGGGGTTTGTGTCAGTTTAAACAGGAGATATCTGGGGGGGTTTGTGTCAGTTTAAACAGGAGATATCTGGGGGGGTTTGTGTCAGTTTAAACAGGAGATATCTGGGGGGTTTGTGTCAGTTTAAACTAGAGATATCTGGGGGGGTTTGTGTCAGTTTAAACAGGAGATATCTGGGGGGGTTTGTGTCAGTTTAAACAGGAGATATCTGGGGGGGTTTGTGTCAGTTTAAACAGGAGATATCTGGGGGGGTTTGTGTCAGTTTAAACAGGAGATATCTGGGGGGGTTTGTGTCAGTTTAAACTAGAGATATCTGGGGGGTTTGTGTCAGTTTAAACAGGAGATATCTGGGGGGGTTTGTGTCAGTTTAAACAGGAGATATCTGGGGGGGTTTGTGTCAGTTTAAACAGGAGATATCTGGGGGGTTTGTGTCAGTTTAAACAGGAGATATCTGGGGGGTTTGTGTCAGTTTAAACTAGAGATATCTGGGGGGGTTTGTGTCAGTTTAAACAGGAGATATCTGGGGGGGTTTGTGTCAGTTTAAACAGGAGATATCTGGGGGGTTTGTGTCAGTTTAAACAGGAGATATCTGGGGGGGTTTGTGTCAGTTTAAACAGGAGATATCTGGGGGGGTTTGTGTCAGTTTAAACAGGAGATATCTGGGGGGGTTTGTGTCAGTTTAAACAGGAGATATCTGGGGGGGTTTGTGTCAGTTTAAACAGGAGATATCTGGGGGGGTTTGTGTCAGTTTAAACAGGAGATATCTGGGGGGTTTGTGTCAGTTTAAACAGGAGATATCTGGGGGGTTTGTGTCAGTTTAAACTAGAGATATCTGGGGGGTTTGTGTCAGTTTAAACAGGAGATATCTGGGGGGTTTGTGTCAGTTTAAACAGGAGATATCTGGGGGGTTTGTGTCAGTTTAAACAGGAGATATCTGGGGGGTTTGTGTCAGTTTAAACAGGAGATATCTGGGGGGTTTGTGTCAGTTTAAACTAGAGATATCTGGGGGGTTTGTGTCAGTTTAAACAGGAGATATCTGGGGGGGGTTGTGTCAGTTTAAACTAGAGATATCTTGGGGGGGTTTGTGTCAGTTTAAACAGGAGATATCTGGGGGGTTTGTGTCAGTTTAAACAGGAGATATCTGGGGGGTTTGTGTCAGTTTAAACTAGAGATATCTGGGGGGTTTGTGTCAGTTTAAACAGGAGATATCTGGGGGGTTTGTGTCAGTTTAAACTAGGAGATATCTGGGGGGTTTGTGTCAGTTTAAACTAGGAGATATCTGGGGGGTTTGTGTCAGTTTAAACAGGAGATATCTGGGGGGTTTTGTGTCAGTTTAAACAGGAGATATCTGGGGGGTTTGTGTCAGTTTAAACAGGAGATATCTGGGGGGTTTGTGTCAGTTTAAACAGGAGATATCTGGGGGGTTTGTGTCAGTTTAAACAGGAGATATCTGGGGGGTTTGTGTCAGTTTAAACAGGAGATATCTGGGGGGTTTGTGTCAGTTTAAACAGGAGATATCTGGGGGGTTTGTGTCAGTTTAAACTAGAGATATCTGGGGGGTTTGTGTCAGTTTAAACAGGAGATATCTGGGGGGTTTGTGTCAGTTTAAACAGGAGATATCTGGGGGGGTTTGTGTCAGTTTAAACAGGAGATATCTGGGGGGTTTGTGTCAGTTTAAACTAGAGATATCTGGGGGGTTTGTGTCAGTTTAAACAGGAGATATCTGGGGGGTTTGTGTCAGTTTAAACAGGAGATATCTGGGGGGGTTTGTGTCAGTTTAAACAGGAGATATCTGGGGGGGTTTGTGTCAGTTTAAACAGGAGATATCTGGGGGGGTTTGTGTCAGTTTAAACAGGAGATATCTGGGGGGGTTTGTGTCAGTTTAAACAGGAGATATCTGGGGGGGTTTGTGTCAGTTTAAACAGGAGATATCTGGGGGGTTTGTGTCAGTTTAAACTAGAGATATCTGGGGGGTTTGTGTCAGTTTAAACAGGAGATATCTGGGGGGGTTTGTGTCAGTTTAAACAGGAGATATCTGGGGGGTTTGTGTCAGTTTAAACAGGAGATATCTGGGGGGTTTGTGTCAGTTTAAACAGGAGATATCTGGGGGGTTTGTGTCAGTTTAAACAGGAGATATCTGGGGGGTTTGTGTCAGTTTAAACAGGAGATATCTGGGGGGTTTGTGTCAGTTTAAACAGGAGATATCTGGGGGGTTTGTGTCAGTTTAAACAGGAGATATCTGGGGGGTTTGTGTCAGTTTAAACAGGAGATATCTGGGGGGGTTTGTGTCAGTTTAAACAGGAGATATCTGGGGGGTTTGTGTCAGTTTAAACAGGAGATATCTGGGGGGTTTGTGTCAGTTTAAACTAGAGATATCTGGGGGGTTTGTGTCAGTTTAAACAGGAGATATCTGGGGGGTTTGTGTCAGTTTAAACAGGAGATATCTGGGGGGGTTTGTGTCAGTTTAAACAGGAGATATCTGGGGGGGTTTGTGTCAGTTTAAACAGGAGATATCTGGGGGGTTTGTGTCAGTTTAAACTAGAGATATCTGGGGGGGTTTGTGTCAGTTTAAACAGGAGATATCTGGGGGGGTTTGTGTCAGTTTAAACTAGAGATATCTGGGGGGGTTTGTGTCAGTTTAAACAGGAGATATCTGGGGGGTTTGTGTCAGTTTAAACAGGAGATATCTGGGGGGGTTTGTGTCAGTTTAAACAGGAGATATCTGGGGGGGTTTGTGTCAGTTTAAACAGGAGATATCTGGGGGGGTTTGTGTCAGTTTAAACTAGAGATATCTGGGGGGTTTGTGTCAGTTTAAACTAGAGATATCTGGGGGGTTTGTGTCAGTTTAAACAGGAGATATCTGGGGGGGTTTGTGTCAGTTTAAACAGGAGATATCTGGGGGGTTTGTGTCAGTTTAAACAGGAGATATCTGGGGGGTTTGTGTCAGTTTAAACAGGAGATATCTGGGGGGTTTGTGTCAGTTTAAACAGGAGATATCTGGGGGGGTTTGTGTCAGTTTAAACAGGAGATATCTGGGGGGTTTGTGTCAGTTTAAACAGGAGATATCTGGGGGGTTTGTGTCAGTTTAAACTAGAGATATCTGGGGGGTTTGTGTCAGTTTAAACAGGAGATATCTGGGGGGTTTGTGTCAGTTTAAACAGGAGATATCTGGGGGGGTTTGTGTCAGTTTAAACAGGAGATATCTGGGGGGTTTGTGTCAGTTTAAACTAGAGATATCTGGGGGGTTTGTGTCAGTTTAAACAGGAGATATCTGGGGGGTTTGTGTCAGTTTAAACAGGAGATATCTGGGGGGGTTTGTGTCAGTTTAAACAGGAGATATCTGGGGGGTTTGTGTCAGTTTAAACAGGAGATATCTGGGGGGTTTGTGTCAGTTTAAACTAGAGATATCTGGGGGGTTTGTGTCAGTTTAAACAGGAGATATCTGGGGGGTTTGTGTCAGTTTAAACAGGAGATATCTGGGGGGTTTGTGTCAGTTTAAACTAGAGATATCTGGGGGGTTTGTGTCAGTTTAAACAGGAGATATCTGGGGGGGTTTGTGTCAGTTTAAACTAGAGATATCTGGGGGGTTTGTGTCAGTTTAAACAGGAGATATCTGGGGGGGTTTGTGTCAGTTTAAACAGGAGATATCTGGGGGGTTTGTGTCAGTTTAAACAGGAGATATCTGGGGGGTTTGTGTCAGTTTAAACAGGAGATATCTGGGGGGTTTGTGTCAGTTTAAACAGGAGATATCTGGGGGGTTTGTGTCAGTTTAAACAGGAGATATCTGGGGGGGTTTGTGTCAGTTTAAACAGGAGATATCTGGGGGGTTTGTGTCAGTTTAAACAGGAGATATCTGGGGGGTTTGTGTCAGTTTAAACTAGAGATATCTGGGGGGTTTGTGTCAGTTTAAACAGGAGATATCTGGGGGGTTTGTGTCAGTTTAAACTAGAGATATCTGGGGGGGTTTGTGTCAGTTTAAACAGGAGATATCTGGGGGGTTTGTGTCAGTTTAAACAGGAGATATCTGGGGGGTTTGTGTCAGTTTAAACTAGAGATATCTGGGGGGGTTTGTGTCAGTTTAAACAGGAGATATCTGGGGGGTTTGTGTCAGTTTAAACTAGAGATATCTGGGGGGTTTGTGTCAGTTTAAACTAGAGATATCTGGGGGGTTTGTGTCAGTTTAAACAGGAGATATCTGGGGGGTTTGTGTCAGTTTAAACAGGAGATATCTGGGGGGTTTGTGTCAGTTTAAACAGGAGATATCTGGGGGGTTTGTGTCAGTTTAAACTAGAGATATCTGGGGGGTTTGTGTCAGTTTAAACAGGAGATATCTGGGGGGGTTTGTGTCAGTTTAAACAGGAGATATCGGGGGGGGTTTGTGTCAGTTTAAACAGGAGATATCTGGGGGGGGTTTGTGTCAGTTTAAACAGGAGATATCTGGGGGGTTTGTGTCAGTTTAAACAGGAGATATCTGGGGGGGTTTGTGTCAGTTTAAACAGGAGATATCTGGGGGGTTTGTGTCAGTTTAAACTAGAGATATCTGGGGGGTTTGTGTCAGTTTAAACAGGAGATATCTGGGGGGTTTGTGTCAGTTTAAACAGGAGATATCTGGGGGGTTTGTGTCAGTTTAAACAGGAGATATCTGGGGGGTTTGTGTCAGTTTAAACAGGAGATATCTGGGGGGGTTTGTGTCAGTTTAAACAGGAGATATCTGGGGGGTTTGTGTCAGTTTAAACAGGAGATATCTGGGGGGTTTGTGTCAGTTTAAACTAGAGATATCTGGGGGGTTTGTGTCAGTTTAAACAGGAGATATCTGGGGGGTTTGTGTCAGTTTAAACAGGAGATATCTGGGGGGGTTTGTGTCAGTTTAAACAGGAGATATCTGGGGGGTTTGTGTCAGTTTAAACTAGGAGATATCTGGGGGGTTTGTGTCAGTTTAAACTAGAGATATCTGGGGGGTTTGTGTCAGTTTAAACAGGAGATATCTGGGGGGGTTTGTGTCAGTTTAAACAGGAGATATCTGGGGGGTTTGTGTCAGTTTAAACAGGAGATATCTGGGGGGTTTGTGTCAGTTTAAACTAGAGATATCTGGGGGGTTTGTGTCAGTTTAAACAGGAGATATCTGGGGGGTTTGTGTCAGTTTAAACAGGAGATATCTGGGGGGGTTTGTGTCAGTTTAAACAGGAGATATCTGGGGGGTTTGTGTCAGTTTAAACAGGAGATATCTGGGGGGTTTGTGTCAGTTTAAACTAGAGATATCTGGGGGGTTTGTGTCAGTTTAAACAGGAGATATCTGGGGGGTTTGTGTCAGTTTAAACAGGAGATATCTGGGGGGGTTGTGTCAGTTTAAACAGGAGATATCTCGGGGGGTTTGTGTCAGTTTAAACTAGAGATATCTGGGGGGTTTGTGTCAGTTTAAACAGGAGATATCTGGGGGGGTTTGTGTCAGTTTAAACAGGAGATATCTGGGGGGTTTGTGTCAGTTTAAACAGGAGATATCTGGGGGGTTTGTGTCAGTTTAAACTAGAGATATCTGGGGGGTTTGTGTCAGTTTAAACAGGAGATATCTGGGGGGTTTGTGTCAGTTTAAACAGGAGATATCTGGGGGGGTTTGTGTCAGTTTAAACAGGAGATATCTGGGGGGTTTGTGTCAGTTTAAACAGGAGATATCTGGGGGGTTTGTGTCAGTTTAAACTAGAGATATCTGGGGGGTTTGTGTCAGTTTAAACAGGAGATATCTGGGGGGGTTTGTGTCAGTTTAAACTAGAGATATCTGGGGGGGTTTGTGTCAGTTTAAACAGGAGATATCTGGGGGGTTTGTGTCAGTTTAAACAGGAGATATCTGGGGGGTTTGTGTCAGTTTAAACTAGAGATATCTGGGGGGGTTTGTGTCAGTTTAAACAGGAGATATCTGGGGGGGGTTGTGTCAGTTTAAACTAGAGATATCTGGGGGGTTTGTGTCAGTTTAAACTAGAGATATCTGGGGGGTTTGTGTCAGTTTAAACAGGAGATATCTGGGGGGGTTTGTGTCAGTTTAAACAGGAGATATCTGGGGGGTTTGTGTCAGTTTAAACAGGAGATATCTGGGGGGTTTGTGTCAGTTTAAACAGGAGATATCTGGGGGGTTTGTGTCAGTTTAAACAGGAGATATCTGGGGGGGGTTGTGTCAGTTTAAACAGGAGATATCTGGGGGGTTTGTGTCAGTTTAAACAGGAGATATCTGGGGGGTTTGTGTCAGTTTAAACTAGAGATATCTGGGGGGTTTGTGTCAGTTTAAACAGGAGATATCTGGGGGGTTTGTGTCAGTTTAAACAGGAGATATCTGGGGGGGTTTGTGTCAGTTTAAACAGGAGATATCTGGGGGGTTTGTGTCAGTTTAAACTAGAGATATCTGGGGGGTTTGTGTCAGTTTAAACAGGAGATATCTGGGGGGTTTGTGTCAGTTTAAACAGGAGATATCTGGGGGGGTTTGTGTCAGTTTAAACAGGAGATATCTGGGGGGGTTTGTGTCAGTTTAAACAGGAGATATCTGGGGGGTTTGTGTCAGTTTAAACTAGAGATATCTGGGGGGGTTTGTGTCAGTTTAAACAGGAGATATCTGGGGGGTTTGTGTCAGTTTAAACAGGAGATATCTGGGGGGTTTGTGTCAGTTTAAACTAGAGATATCTGGGGGGGTTGTGTCAGTTTAAACAGGAGATATCTGGGGGGTTTGTGTCAGTTTAAACTAGAGATATCTGGGGGGTTTGTGTCAGTTTAAACAGGAGATATCTGGGGGGGTTTGTGTCAGTTTAAACAGGAGATATCTGGGGGGTTTGTGTCAGTTTAAACAGGAGATATCTGGGGGGTTTGTGTCAGTTTAAACTAGGAGATATCTGGGGGGTTTGTGTCAGTTTAAACAGGAGATATCTGGGGGGTTTGTGTCAGTTTAAACAGGAGATATCTGGGGGGGTTTGTGTCAGTTTAAACAGGAGATATCTGGGGGGTTTGTGTCAGTTTAAACAGGAGATATCTGGGGGGTTTGTGTCAGTTTAAACTAGAGATATCTGGGGGGTTTGTGTCAGTTTAAACTAGAGATATCTGGGGGGGTTTGTGTCAGTTTAAACTAGAGATATCTGGGGGGGTTTGTGTCAGTTTAAACAGGAGATATCTGGGGGGTTTGTGTCAGTTTAAACAGGAGATATCTGGGGGGTTTGTGTCAGTTTAAACTAGAGATATCTGGGGGGGTTGTGTCAGTTTAAACAGGAGATATCTGGGGGGTTTGTGTCAGTTTAAACTAGGAGATATCTGGGGGGTTTGTGTCAGTTTAAACTAGAGATATCTGGGGGGTTTGTGTCAGTTTAAACAGGAGATATCTGGGGGGTTTGTGTCAGTTTAAACAGGAGATATCTGGGGGGTTTGTGTCAGTTTAAGCAGGAGATATCTGGGGGGGTTTGTGTCAGTTTAAACTAGGAGATATCTGGGGGGTTTGTGTCAGTTTAAACAGGAGATATCTGGGGGGGTTTGTGTCAGTTTAAACAGGAGATATCTGGGGGGTTTGTGTCAGTTTAAACAGGAGATATCTGGGGGGTTTGTGTCAGTTTAAACTAGAGATATCTGGGGGGTTTGTGTCAGTTTAAACTAGAGATATCTGGGGGGTTTGTGTCAGTTTAAACAGGAGATATCTGGGGGGGGTTGTGTCAGTTTAAACAGGAGATATCTGGGGGGTTTGTGTCAGTTTAAACAGGAGATATCTGGGGGGTTTGTGTCAGTTTAAACTAGAGATATCTGGGGGGTTTGTGTCAGTTTAAACAGGAGATATCTGGGGGGTTTGTGTCAGTTTAAACAGGAGATATCTGGTGGGGTTTGTGTCAGTTTAAACAGGAGATATCTGGGGGGGTTTGTGTCAGTTTAAACAGGAGATATCTGGGGGGTTTGTGTCAGTTTAAACAGGAGATATCTGGGGGGTTTGTGTCAGTTTAAACTAGAGATATCTGGGGGGGTTTGTGTCAGTTTAAACAGGAGATATCTGGGGGGGTTTCTGTCAGTTTAAACAGGAGATATCTGGGGGGGTTTCTGTCAGTTTAAACAGGAGATATCTGGGGGGTTTGTGTCAGTTTAAACTAGAGATATCTGGGGGGTTTGTGTCAGTTTAAACAGGAGATATCTGGGGGGTTTGTGTCAGTTTAAACAGGAGATATCTGGGGGGGTTTGTGTCAGTTTAAACAGGAGATATCTGGGGGGGTTTGTGTCAGTTTAAACAGGAGATATCTGGGGGGTTTGTGTCAGTTTAAACTAGAGATATCTGGGGGGGTTTGTGTCAGTTTAAACAGGAGATATCTGGGGGGGTTTGTGTCAGTTTAAACAGGAGATATCTGGGGGGGTTTGTGTCAGTTTAAACAGGAGATATCTGGGGGGTTTGTGTCAGTTTAAACAGGAGATATCTGGGGGGTTTGTGTCAGTTTAAACAGGAGATATCTGGGGGGGTTTGTGTCAGTTTAAACAGGAGATATCTGGGGGGGTTGTGTCAGTTTAAACAGGAGATATCTGGGGGGGTTTGTGTCAGTTTAAACAGGAGATATCTGGGGGGTTTGTGTCAGTTTAAACAGGAGATATCTGGGGGGTTTGTGTCAGTTTAAACTAGAGATATCTGGGGGGTTTGTGTCAGTTTAAACAGGAGATATCTGGGGGGTTTGTGTCAGTTTAAACAGGAGATATCTGGGGGGGTTTGTGTCAGTTTAAACAGGAGATATCTGGGGGGTTTGTGTCAGTTTAAACAGGAGATATCTGGGGGGTTTGTGTCAGTTTAAACTAGAGATATCTGGGGGGTTTGTGTCAGTTTAAACAGGAGATATCTGGGGGGGTTTGTGTCAGTTTAAACTAGAGATATCTGGGGGGGTTTGTGTCAGTTTAAACAGGAGATATCTGGGGGGTTTGTGTCAGTTTAAACAGGAGATATCTGGGGGGTTTGTGTCAGTTTAAACTAGAGATATCTGGGGGGTTTGTGTCAGTTTAAACAGGAGATATCTGGGGGGGTTTGTGTCAGTTTAAACTAGAGATATCTGGGGGGTTTGTGTCAGTTTAAACTAGAGATATCTGGGGGGTTTGTGTCAGTTTAAACAGGAGATATCTGGGGGGTTTGTGTCAGTTTAAACAGGAGATATCTGGGGGGTTTGTGTCAGTTTAAACAGGAGATATCTGGGGGGTTTGTGTCAGTTTAAACAGGAGATATCTGGGGGGTTTGTGTCAGTTTAAACAGGAGATATCTGGGGGGGTTTGTGTCAGTTTAAACAGGAGATATCTGGGGGGTTTGTGTCAGTTTAAACAGGAGATATCTGGGGGGTTTGTGTCAGTTTAAACTAGAGATATCTGGGGGGTTTGTGTCAGTTTAAACAGGAGATATCTGGGGGGTTTGTGTCAGTTTAAACAGGAGATATCTGGGGGGGTTTGTGTCAGTTTAAACAGGAGATATCTGGGGGGTTTGTGTCAGTTTAAACTAGAGATATCTGGGGGGTTTGTGTCAGTTTAAACAGGAGATATCTGGGGGGTTTGTGTCAGTTTAAACAGGAGATATCTGGGGGGGTTTGTGTCAGTTTAAACAGGAGATATCTGGGGGGTTTGTGTCAGTTTAAACAGGAGATATCTGGGGGGTTTGTGTCAGTTTAAACTAGAGATATCTGGGGGGTTTGTGTCAGTTTAAACAGGAGATATCTGGGGGGTTTGTGTCAGTTTAAACAGGAGATATCTGGGGGGTTTGTGTCAGTTTAAACTAGAGATATCTGGGGGGTTTGTGTCAGTTTAAACAGGAGATATCTGGGGGGTTTGTGTCAGTTTAAACAGGAGATATCTGGGGGGTTTGTGTCAGTTTAAACTAGAGATATCTGGGGGGGTTGTGTCAGTTTAAACAGGAGATATCTGGGGGGTTTGTGTCAGTTTAAACTAGAGATATCTGGGGGGTTTGTGTCAGTTTAAACAGGAGATATCTGGGGGGTTTGTGTCAGTTTAAACAGGAGATATCTGGGGGGGTTGTGTCAGTTTAAACAGGAGATATCTGGGGGGGTTTGTGTCAGTTTAAACAGGAGATATCTGGGGGGGTTTGTGTCAGTTTAAACAGGAGATATCTGGGGGGTTTGTGTCAGTTTAAACAGGAGATATCTGGGGGGTTTGTGTCAGTTTAAACTAGAGATATCTGGGGGGTTTGTGTCAGTTTAAACAGGAGATATCTGGGGGGTTTGTGTCAGTTTAAACAGGAGATATCTGGGGGGGGTTTGTGTCAGTTTAAACAGGAGATATCTGGGGGGTTTGTGTCAGTTTAAACAGGAGATATCTGGGGGGTTTGTGTCAGTTTAAACTAGAGATATCTGGGGAGGTTGTGTCAGTTTAAACAGGAGATATCTGGGGGGGGGTTTGTGTCAGTTTAAACTAGAGATATCTTGGGGGGTTTGTGTCAGTTTAAACAGGAGATATCTGGGGGGTTTGTGTCAGTTTAAACAGGAGATATCTGGGGGGTTTGTGTCAGTTTAAACTAGAGATATCTGGGGGGGTTGTGTCAGTTTAAACAGGAGATATCTGGGGGGGGTTGTGTCAGTTTAAACTAGAGATATCTGGGGGGTTTGTGTCAGTTTAAACTAGAGATATCTGGGGGGTTTGTGTCAGTTTAAACAGGAGATATCTGGGGGGGTTTGTGTCAGTTTAAACAGGAGATATCTGGGGGGTTTGTGTCAGTTTAAACAGGAGATATCTGGGGGGTTTGTGTCAGTTTAAACAGGAGATATCTGGGGGGTTTGTGTCAGTTTAAACAGGAGATATCTGGGGGGGTTTGTGTCAGTTTAAACAGGAGATATCTGGGGGGTTTGTGTCAGTTTAAACAGGAGATATCTGGGGGGTTTGTGTCAGTTTAAACTAGAGATATCTGGGGGGTTTGTGTCAGTTTAAACAGGAGATATCTGGGGGGTTTGTGTCAGTTTAAACAGGAGATATCTGGGGGGGGTTTGTGTCAGTTTAAACAGGAGATATCTGGGGGGTTTGTGTCAGTTTAAACTAGAGATATCTGGGGGGTTTGTGTCAGTTTAAACAGGAGATATCTGGGGGGTTTGTGTCAGTTTAAACAGGAGATATCTGGGGGGGTTTGTGTCAGTTTAAACAGGAGATATCTGGGGGGGGTTTGTGTCAGTTTAAACAGGAGATATCTGGGGGGGTTTGTGTCAGTTTAAACTAGAGATATCTGGGGGGGTTGTGTCAGTTTAAACAGGAGATATCTGGGGGGTTTGTGTCAGTTTAAACAGGAGATATCTGGGGGGTTTGTGTCAGTTTAAACTAGAGATATCTGGGGGGTTGTGTCAGTTTAAACAGGAGATATCTGGGGGGGTTTGTGTCAGTTTAAACTAGAGATATCTGGGGGTTTTGTGTCAGTTTAAACAGGAGATATCTGGGGGGGTTTGTGTCAGTTTAAACAGGAGATATCTGGGGGGTTTGTGTCAGTTTAAACAGGAGATATCTGGGGGGTTTGTGTCAGTTTAAACTAGAGATATCTGGGGGGTTTGTGTCAGTTTAAACAGGAGATATCTGGGGGGTTTGTGTCAGTTTAAACAGGAGATATCTGGGGGGGGTTTGTGTCAGTTTAAACAGGAGATATCTGGGGGGGTTTGTGTCAGTTTAAACTAGGAGATATCTGGGGGGTTTGTGTCAGTTTAAACTAGAGATATCTGGGGGGGTTTGTGTCAGTTTAAACTAGAGATATCTTGGGGGGGTTGTGTCAGTTTAAACAGGAGATATCTGGGGGGTTTGTGTCAGTTTAAACAGGAGATATCTGGGGGGTTTGTGTCAGTTTAAACTAGAGATATCTGGGGGGGTTGTGTCAGTTTAAACAGGAGATATCTGGGGGGTTTGTGTCAGTTTAAACTAGAGATATCTGGGGGGTTTGTGTCAGTTTAAACTAGAGATATCTGGGGGGTTTGTGTCAGTTTAAACAGGAGATATCTGGGGGGTTTGTGTCAGTTTAAACAGAGATATCTGGGGGGGTTTGTGTCAGTTTAAACAGGAGATATCTGGGGGGTTTGTGTCAGTTTAAACAGGAGATATCTGGGGGGTTTGTGTCAGTTTAAACTAGAGATATCTGGGGGGTTTGTGTCAGTTTAAACAGGAGATATCTGGGGGGTTTGTGTCAGTTTAAACAGGAGATATCTGGGGGGGTTTGTGTCAGTTTAAACAGGAGATATCTGGGGGGTTTGTGTCAGTTTAAACTAGAGATATCTGGGGGGTTTGTGTCAGTTTAAACAGGAGATATCTGGGGGGTTTGTGTCAGTTTAAACAGGAGATATCTGGGGGGGGGTTTGTGTCAGTTTAAACAGGAGATATCTGGGGGGTTTGTGTCAGTTTAAACAGGAGATATCTGGGGGGTTTGTGTCAGTTTAAACTAGAGATATCTGGGGGGTTTGTGTCAGTTTAAACAGGAGATATCTGGGGGGTTTGTGTCAGTTTAAACAGGAGATATCTGGGGGGTTTGTGTCAGTTTAAACTAGAGATATCTGGGGGGTTTGTGTCAGTTTAAACAGGAGATATCTGGGGGGGGTTGTGTCAGTTTAAACAGGAGATATCTGGGGGGTTTGTGTCAGTTTAAACTAGAGATATCTGGGGGGTTTGTGTCAGTTTAAACAGGAGATATCTGGGGGGTTTGTGTCAGTTTAAACAGGAGATATCTGGGGGGTTTGTGTCAGTTTAAACAGGAGATATCTGGGGGGTTTGTGTCAGTTTAAACAGGAGATATCTGGGGGGGTTGTGTCAGTTTAAACTAGGAGATATCTGGGGGGGTTGTGTCAGTTTAAACAGGAGATATCTGGGGGGGGTTGTGTCAGTTTAAACAGGAGATATCTGGGGGGTTTGTGTCAGTTTAAACAGGAGATATCTGGGGGGTTTGTGTCAGTTTAAACTAGAGATATCTGGGGGGTTTGTGTCAGTTTAAACAGGAGATATCTGGGGGGTTTGTGTTAGTTTAAACAGGAGATATCTGGGGGGGGTTTGTGTCAGTTTAAACAGGAGATATCTGGGGGGTTGTGTCCGTTTAAACAGGAGATATCTGGGGGGTTTGTGTCAGTTTAAACTAGAGATATCTGGGGAGGTTGTGTCAGTTTAAACAGGAGATATCTGGGGGGGGGGTTTGTGTCAGTTTAAACTAGAGATATCTTGGGGGGGTTGTGTCAGTTTAAACAGGAGATATCTGGGGGGTTTGTATCAGTTTAAACAGGAGATATCTGGGGGGTTTGTGTCAGTTTAAACTAGAGATATCTGGCGGGGTTGTGTCAGTTTAAACAGGAGATATCTGGGGGGGGGGGGTTGTGTCAGTTTAAACTAGAGATATCTTGGGGGGTTTGTGTCAGTTTAAACTAGAGATATCTGGGGGGTTTGTGTCAGTTTAAACAGGAGATATCTGGGGGGGTTTGTGTCAGTTTAAACAGGAGATATCTGGGGGGTTTGTGTCAGTTTAAACAGGAGATATCTGGGGGGTTTGTGTCAGTTTAAACAGGAGATATCTGGGGGGTTTGTGTTAGTTTAAACAGGGGATATCTGGGGGGGGGGGTTGTGTCAGTTTAAACAGGAGATATCTGGGGGGTTTGTGTCAGTTTAAACAGGAGATATCTGGGGGGTTTGTGTCAGTTTAAACTAGAGATATCTGGGGGGTTTGTGTCAGTTTAAACAGGAGATATCTGGGGGGTTTGTGTTAGTTTAAACAGGAGATATCTGGGGGGGGTTTGTGTCAGTTTAAACAGGAGATATCTGGGGGGTTTGTGTCAGTTTAAACTAGAGATATCTGGGGGGTTTGTGTCAGTTTAAACAGGAGATATCTGGGGGGTTTGTGTTAGTTTAAACAGGAGATATCTGGGGGGGGGGTTTGTGTCAGTTTAAACAGGAGATATCTGGGGGGGGGGGTTTGTGTCAGTTTAAACAGGAGATATCTGGGGGGGGTTGTGTCAGTTTAAACTAGAGATATCTTGGGGGGGTTGTGTCAGTTTAAACAGGAGATATCTGGGGGGTTTGTATCAGTTTAAACAGGAGATATCTGGGGGGTTTGTGTCAGTTTAAACTAGGAGATATCTGGCGGGGTTGTGTCAGTTTAAACAGGAGATATCTGGGGGGGGGGGGGGTTGTGTCAGTTTAAACTAGAGATATCTGGGGGTTGTTGTGTCAGTTTAAACAGGAGATATCTGGGGGGGTTTGTGTCAGTTTAAACAGGAGATATCTGGGGGGTTTGTGTCAGTTTAAACAGGAGATATCTGGGGGGTTTGTGTCAGTTTAAACTAGAGATATCTGGGGGGTTTGTGTCAGTTTAAACAGGAGATATCTGGGGGGTTTGTGTTAGTTTAAACAGGAGATATCTGGGGGGGTTTGTGTCAGTTTAAACAGGAGATATCTGGGGGGTTTGTGTCAGTTTAAACAGGAGATATCTGGGGGGTTTGTGTCAGTTTAAACTAGAGATATCTGGGGAGGTTGTGTCAGTTTAAACTAGAGATATCTGGGGGGGGATTTGTGTCAGTTTAAACTAGAGATATCTTGGGGGGGGTTGTGTCAGTTTAAACAGGAGATATCTGGGGGGTTTGTGTCAGTTTAAACAGGAGATATCTGGGGGGTTTGTGTCAGTTTAAACTAGAGATATCTGGGGGGGTTGTGTCAGTTTAAACAGGAGATATCTGGGGGGTGGGTTGTGTCAGTTTAAACTAGAGATATCTTGGGGGGTTTGTGTCAGTTTAAACTAGAGATATCTGGGGGGTTTGTGTCAGTTTAAACAGGAGATATCTGGGGGGGTTTGTGTCAGTTTAAACAGGAGATATCTGGGGGGTTTGTGTCAGTTTAAACAGGAGATATCTGGGGGGGTTTGTGTCAGTTTAAACTAGAGATATCTGGGGGGTTTGTGTCAGTTTAAACAGGAGATATCTGGGGGGTTTGTGTCAGTTTAAACAGGAGATATCTGGGGGGTTTGTGTCAGTTTAAACAGGAGATATCTGGGGGGTTTGTGTCAGTTTAAACTAGAGATATCTGGGGGGTTTGTGTCAGTTTAAACTAGAGATATCTGGGGGGTTTGTGTCAGTTTAAACTAGAGATATCTGGGGGGGGGTTGTGTCAGTTTAAACAGGAGATATCTGGGGGGTTTGTGTTAGTTTAAACAGGAGATATCTGGGGGGTTTGTGTCAGTTTAAACTAGAGATATCTGGGGGGTTTGTGTCAGTTTAAACAGGAGATATCTGGGGGGTTTGTGTTAGTTTAAACAGGAGATATCTGGGGGGGGTTTGTGTCAGTTTAAACAGGAGATATCTGTGGGGGTTGTGTCCGTTTAAACAGGAGATATCTGGGGGGTTTGTGTCAGTTTAAACTAGAGATATCTGGGGAGGTTGTGTCAGTTTAAACAGGAGATATCTGGGGGGGGTTTGTGTCAGTTTAAACTAGAGATATCTTGGGGGGGGTTGTGTCAGTTTAAACAGGAGATATCTGGGGGGTTTGTGTCAGTTTAAACAGGAGATATCTGGGGGGTTTGTGTCAGTTTAAACTAGAGATATCTGGGGGGGTTGTGTCAGTTTAAACAGGAGATATCTGGGGGGGGGTTGTGTCAGTTTAAACTAGAGATATCTTGGGGGGTTTGTGTCAGTTTAAACTAGAGATATCTGGGGGTTTTGTGTCAGTTTAAACAGGAGATATCTGGGGGGGTTTGTGTCAGTTTAAACAGGAGATATCTGGGGGGTTTGTGTCAGTTTAAACAGGAGATATCTGGGGGGTTTGTGTCAGTTTAAACAGGAGATATCTGGGGGGTTTGTGTCAGTTTAAACAGGAGATATCTGGGGGGGGTTTGTGTCAGTTTAAACAGGAGATATCTGGGGGGTTTGTGTCAGTTTAAACAGGAGATATCTGGGGGGTTTGTGTCAGTTTAAACTAGAGATATCTGGGGGGTTTGTGTCAGTTTAAACAGGAGATATCTGGGGGGTTTGTGTCAGTTTAAACAGGAGATATCTGGGGGGGGTTTGTGTCAGTTTAAACAGGAGATATCTGGGGGGGTTTGTGTCAGTTTAAACTAGAGATATCTGGGGGGTTTGTGTCAGTTTAAACAGGAGATATCTGGGGGGTTTGTGTCAGTTTAAACTAGAGATATCTGGGGGGGTTGTGTCAGTTTAAACAGGAGATATCTGGGGGGTTTGTGTCAGTTTAAACTAGAGATATCTGGGGGGGTTTGTGTCAGTTTAAACTAGAGATATCTGGGGGGTTTGTGTCAGTTTAAACAGGAGATATCTGGGGGGGTTTGTGTCAGTTTAAACAGGAGATATCTGGGGGGTTTGTGTCAGTTTAAACAGGAGATATCTGGGGGGGTTTGTGTCAGTTTAAACTAGAGATATCTGGGGGGTTTGTGTCAGTTTAAACAGGAGATATCTGGGGGGTTTGTGTCAGTTTAAACAGGAGATATCTGGGGGGTTTGTGTCAGTTTAAACTAGAGATATCTGGGGGGGTTTGTGTCAGTTTAAACAGGGGATATCTGGGGGGTTTGTGTCAGTTTAAACAGGAGATATCTGGGGGGTTTGTGTCAGTTTAAACAGGAGATATCTGGGGGGTTTGTGTCAGTTTAAACAGGAGATATCTGGGGGGGTTTGTGTCAGTTTAAACAGGAGATATCTGGGGGGTTTGTGTCAGTTTAAACAGGAGATATCTGGGGGGTTTGTGTCAGTTTAAACTAGAGATATCTGGGGGGGTTGTGTCAGTTTAAACAGGAGATATCTGGGGGGGTTTGTGTCAGTTTAAACAGGAGATATCTGGGGGGTTTGTGTCAGTTTAAACAGGAGATATCTGGGGGGGTTTGTGTCAGTTTAAACAGGAGATATCTGGGGGGGTTTGTGTCAGTTTAAACTAGAGATATCTGGGGGGTTTGTGTCAGTTTAAACAGGAGATATCTGGGGGGGTTTGTGTCAGTTTAAACAGGAGATATCTGGGGGGTTTGTGTCAGTTTAAACAGGAGATATCTGGGGGGTTTGTGTCAGTTTAAACTAGAGATATCTGGGGGGTTTGTGTCAGTTTAAACAGGAGATATCTGGGGGGGGTTGTGTCAGTTTAAACAGGAGATATCTGGGGGGTTTGTGTCAGTTTAAACAGGAGATATCTGGGGGGTTTGTGTCAGTTTAAACTAGAGATATCTGGGGGGTTTGTGTCAGTTTAAACAGGAGATATCTGGGGGGTTTGTGTTAGTTTAAACAGGAGATATCTGGGGGGGGTTTGTGTCAGTTTAAACAGGAGATATCTGGGGGGGTTGTGTCAGTTTAAACAGGAGATATCTGGGGGGTTTGTGTCAGTTTAAACTAGAGATATCTGGGGAGGTTGTGTCAGTTTAAACAGGAGATATCTGGGGGGGGGTTTGTGTCAGTTTAAACTAGAGATATCTTGGGGGGGTTGTGTCAGTTTAAACAGGAGATATCTGGGGGGTTTGTATCAGTTTAAACAGGAGATATCTGGGGGGGTTGTGTCAGTTTAAACTAGAGATATCTGGGGGGGTTTGTGTCCGTTTAAACTAGAGATATCTGGGGGGTTTGTGTCAGTTTAAACAGGAGATATCTGGGGGGGTTTGTGTCAGTTTAAACAGGAGATATCTGGGGGGTTTGTGTCAGTTTAAACAGGAGATATCTGGGGGGTTTGTGTCAGTTTAAACAGGAGATATCTGGGGGGTTTGTGTCAGTTTAAACAGGAGATATCTGGGGGGGGTTTGTGTCAGTTTAAACAGGAGATATCTGGGGGGTTTGTGTCAGTTTAAACAGGAGATATCTGGGGGGTTTGTGTCAGTTTAAACTAGAGATATCTGGGGGGTTTGTGTCAGTTTAAACAGGAGATATCTGGGGGGTTTGTGTCAGTTTAAACAGGAGATATCTGGGGGGGGGGTTTGTGTCAGTTTAAACAGGAGATATCTGGGGGGTTTGTGTCAGTTTAAACTAGAGATATCTGGGGGGTTTGTGTCAGTTTAAACAGGAGATATCTGGGGGGTTTGTGTCAGTTTAAACTAGAGATATCTGGGGGGGTTGTGTCAGTTTAAACAGGAGATATCTGGGGGGGGTTGTGTCAGTTTAAACTAGAGATATCTGGGGGGTTTGTGTCAGTTTAAACAGGAGATATCTGGGGGGTTTGTGTCAGTTTAAACAGGAGATATCTGGGGGGGTTTGTGTCAGTTTAAACAGGAGATATCTGGGGGGTTTGTGTCAGTTTAAACAGGAGATATCTGGGGGGTTTGTGTCAGTTTAAACAGGAGATATCTGGGGGGTTTGTGTCAGTTTAAACTAGAGATATCTGGGGGGGTTGTGTCAGTTTAAACAGGAGATATCTGGGGGGTTTGTGTCAGTTTAAACTAGGAGATATCTGGGGGGTTTGTGTCAGTTTAAACTAGAGATATCTGGGGGGTTTGTGTCAGTTTAAACAGGAGATATCTGGGGGGGTTTGTGTCAGTTTAAACAGGAGATATCTGGGGGGTTTGTGTCAGTTTAAACAGGAGATATCTGGGGGGTTTGTGTCAGTTTAAACTAGAGATATCTGGGGGGTTTGTGTCAGTTTAAACAGGAGATATCTGGGGGGGTTTGTGTCAGTTTAAACTAGAGATATCTGGGGGGTTTGTGTCAGTTTAAACAGGAGATATCTGGGGGGGGTTTGTGTCAGTTTAAACAGGAGATATCTGGGGGGTTTGTGTCAGTTTAAACTAGAGATATCTGGGGGGTTTGTGTCAGTTTAAACAGGAGATATCTGGGGGGTTTGTGTTAGTTTAAACAGGAGATATCTGGGGGGGTTTGTGTCAGTTTAAACAGGAGATATCTGGGGGGTTTGTGTCAGTTTAAACAGGAGATATCTGGGGGGTTTGTGTCAGTTTAAACTAGAGATATCTGGGGGGGTTGTGTCAGTTTAAACAGGAGATATCTGGGGGGGTTTGTGTCAGTTTAAACAGGAGATATCTGGGGGGTTTGTGTCAGTTTAAACAGGAGATATCTGGTGGGGTTTGTGTCAGTTTAAACAGGAGATATCTGGGGGGGTTTGTGTCAGTTTAAACTAGAGATATCTGGGGGGTTTGTGTCAGTTTAAACAGGAGATATCTGGGGGGGTTTGTGTCAGTTTAAACAGGAGATATCTGGGGGGTTTGTGTCAGTTTAAACAGGAGATATCTGGGGGGTTTGTGTCAGTTTAAACTAGAGATATCTGGGGGGTTTGTGTCAGTTTAAACTAGAGATATCTGGGGGGGGTTTGTGTCAGTTTAAACAGGAGATATCTGGGGGGTTTGTGTTAGTTTAAACAGGAGATATCTGGGGGGTTTGTGTCAGTTTAAACTAGAGATATCTGGGGGGTTTGTGTCAGTTTAAACAGGAGATATCTGGGGGGTTTGTGTCAGTTTAAACAGGAGATATCTGGGGGGGGTTTGTGTCAGTTTAAACAGGAGATATCTGGGGGGGTTGTGTCAGTTTAAACAGGAGATATCTGGGGGGTTTGTGTCAGTTTAAACTAGAGATATCTGGGGAGGTTGTGTCAGTTTAAACTAGAGATATCTGGGGGGGGTTTGTGTCAGTTTAAACTAGGAGATATCTGGGGGGGGTTGTGTCAGTTTAAACAGGAGATATCTGGGGGGTTTGTGTCAGTTTAAACAGGAGATATCTGGGGGGGGTTTGTGTCAGTTTAAACTAGAGATATCTGGGGGGTTTGTGTCAGTTTAAACTAGAGATATCTGGGGGGTTTGTGTCAGTTTAAACAGGAGATATCTGGGGGGGTTTGTGTCAGTTTAAACAGGAGATATCTGGGGGGTTTGTGTCAGTTTAAACAGGAGATATCTGGGGGGTTTGTGTCAGTTTAAACAGGAGATATCTGGGGGGTTTGTGTCAGTTTAAACAGGAGATATCTGGGGGGGGGTTGTGTCAGTTTAAACAGGAGATATCTGGGGGGTTTGTGTTAGTTTAAACAGGAGATATCTGGGGGGTTTGTGTCAGTTTAAACTAGAGATATCTGGGGGGTTTGTGTCAGTTTAAACAGGAGATATCTGGGGGGTTTGTGTCAGTTTAAACAGGAGATATCTGGGGGGGGTTTGTGTCAGTTTAAACAGGAGATATCTGGGGGGTTTGTGTCCGTTTAAACTAGAGATATCTGGGGGGTTTGTGTCAGTTTAAACAGGAGATATCTGGGGGGTTTGTGTCAGTTTAAACTAGAGATATCTGGGGGGGTTTGTGTCAGTTTAAACAGGAGATATCTGGGGGGTTTGTGTCAGTTTAAACTAGAGATATCTGGGGGGGTTTGTGTCAGTTTAAACAGGAGATATCTGGGGGGTTTGTGTCAGTTTAAACAGGAGATATCTGGGGGGTTTGTGTCAGTTTAAACTAGAGATATCTGGGGGGTTTGTGTCAGTTTAAACAGGAGATATCTGGGGGGGGTTGTGTCAGTTTAAACAGGAGATATCTGGGGGGTTTGTGTCAGTTTAAACAGGAGATATCTGGGGGGGTTTGTGTCAGTTTAAACAGGAGATATCTGGGGGGTTTGTGTCAGTTTAAACAGGAGATATCTGGGGGGGTTTGTGTCAGTTTAAACTAGAGATATCTGGGGGGTTTGTGTCAGTTTAAACAGGAAATATCTGGGGGGGTTTGTGTCAGTTTAAACAGGAGATATCTGGGGGGTTTGTGTCAGTTTAAGCAGGAGATATCTGGAGGGTTTGTGTCAGTTTAAACTAGAGATATCTGGGGGGTTTGTGTCAGTTTAAACTAGAGATATCTGGGGGGTTTGTGTCAGTTTAAACTAGAGATATCTGGGGGGGGGTTGTGTCAGTTTAAACAGGAGATATCTGGGGGGTTTGTGTTAGTTTAAACAGGAGATATCTGGGGGGTTTGTGTCAGTTTAAACTAGAGATATCTGGGGGGTTTGTGTCAGTTTAAACAGGAGATATCTGGGGGGTTTGTGTTAGTTTAAACAGGAGATATCTGGGGGGGGTTTGTGTCAGTTTAAACAGGAGATATCTGTGGGGGTTGTGTCCGTTTAAACAGGAGATATCTGGGGGGTTTGTGTCAGTTTAAACTATAGATATCTGGGGAGGTTGTGTCAGTTTAAACAGGAGATATCTGGGGGGGGGGGTTTGTGTCAGTTTAAACTAGAGATATCTTGGGGGGGGTTGTGTCAGTTTAAACAGGAGATATCTGGGGGGTTTGTGTCAGTTTAAACAGGAGATATCTGGGGGGTTTGTGTCAGTTTAAACTAGAGATATCTGGGGGGGTTGTGTCAGTTTAAACAGGAGATATCTGGGGGGGGGGGTTGTGTCAGTTTAAACTAGAGATATCTTGGGGGGTTTGTGTCAGTTTAAACTAGAGATATCTGGGGGTTTTGTGTCAGTTTAAACAGGAAATATCTGGGGGGGTTTGTGTCAGTTTAAACAGGAGATATCTGGGGGGTTTGTGTCAGTTTAAGCAGGAGATATCTGGGGGGTTTGTGTCAGTTTAAACAGGAGATATCTGGGGGGTTTGTGTTAGTTTAAACAGGAGATATCTGGGGGGGGGTTGTGTCAGTTTAAACAGGAGATATCTGGGGGGTTTGTGTCAGTTTAAACAGGAGATATCTGGGGGGTTTGTGTCAGTTTAAACTAGAGATATCTGGGGGGTTTGTGTCAGTTTAAACAGGAGATATCTGGGGGGTTTGTGTTAGTTTAAACAGGAGATATCTGGGGGGGGGTTTGTGTCAGTTTAAACAGGAGATATCTGGGGGGTTTGTGTCCATTTAAACTAGAGATATCTGGGGGGTTTGTGTCAGTTTAAACAGGAGATATCTGGGGGGTTTGTGTCAGTTTAAACAGGAGATATCTGGGGGGGTTGTGTCAGTTTAAACTAGAGATATCTTGGGGGGGTTTGTGTCAGTTTAAACTAGAGATATCTGGGGGTTTTGTGTCAGTTTAAACAGGAGATATCTGGGGGGGTTTGTGTCAGTTTAAACAGGAGATATCTGGGGGGTTTGTGTCAGTTTAAACAGGAGATATCTGGGGGGGTTGTGTCAGTTTAAACAGGAGATATCTGGGGGGTGGGTTGTGTCAGTTTAAACTAGAGATATCTGGGGGGGTTTGTGTCAGTTTAAACTAGGAGATATCTGGGGGGGTTTGTGTCAGTTTAAACAGGAGATATCTGGGGGGGTTTGTGTCAGTTTAAACAGGAGATATCTGGGGGGTTTGTGTCAGTTTAAACAGGAGATATCTGGGGGGGTTTGTGTCAGTTTAAACTAGAGATATCTGGGGGGTTTGTGTCAGTTTAAACAGGAGATATCTGGGGGGGTTTGTGTCAGTTTAAACTAGAGATATCTGGGGGGTTTGTGTCAGTTTAAACTAGAGATATCTGGGGGGTTTGTGTCAGTTTAAACAGGAGATATCTGGGGGGGGGGGTTGTGTCAGTTTAAACAGGAGATATCTGGGGGGTTTGTGTCAGTTTAAACTAGAGATATCTGGGGGGTTTGTGTCAGTTTAAACAGGAGATATCTGGGGGGTTTGTGTTAGTTTAAACAGGAGATATCTGGGGGGGGTTGTGTCAGTTTAAACAGGAGATATCTGGCGGGTTTGTGTCAGTTTAAACAGGAGATATCTGGGGGGTTTGTGTCAGTTTAAACTAGAGATATCTGGGGGGGTTGTGTCAGTTTAAACAGGAGATATCTGGGGGGGGGTTGTGTCAGTTTAAACAGGAGATATCTGGGGGTTTTGTGTCAGTTTAAACAGGAAATATCTGGGGGGGTTTGTGTCAGTTTAAACAGGAGATATCTGGGGGGTTTGTGTCAGTTTAAGCAGGAGATATCTGGGGGGGTTTGTGTCAGTTTAAACTAGAGATATCTGGGGGGTTTGTGTCAGTTTAAACTAGAGATATCTGGGGGGTTTGTGTCAGTTTAAACTAGAGATATCTGGGGGGGGTTGTGTCAGTTTAAACAGGAGATATCTGGGGGGTTTGTGTCAGTTTAAACTAGAGATATCTGGGGGGTTTGTGTCAGTTTAAACAGGAGATATCTGGGGGGTTTGTGTTAGTTTAAACAGGAGATATCTGGGGGGTTTGTGTCAGTTTAAACTAGAGATATCTGGGGTGGTTGTGTCAGTTTAAACAGGAGATATCTAGGGGAGGGGTTGTGTCAGTTTAAACAGGAGATATCTAGGGGAGGGGTTGTGTCAGTTTAAACAGGAGATATCTTGGGGGGGTTGTGTCAGTTTAAACAGGAGATATCTGGGGGGTTTGTGTCAGTTTAAACAGGAGATATCTGGGGGGGTTTGTGTCAGTTTAAACTAGAGATATCTGGGGGGGGGTTGTGTCAGTTTAAACAGGAGATATCTGGGGGGGTTTGTGTCAGTTTAAACTAGAGATATCTGGGGGGGGTTTGTGTCAGTTTAAACAGGAGATATCTGGGGGGGTTTGTGTCAGTTTAAACTAGAGATATCTGGGGAGGTATTTTGCATTGGATGCATGTAATTAAGGTAGGCCATCATTGTAAATAAGAATTTGTTCTTAACTGACTTGCCTAGTTAAATAAAGGTTAAATGTAAAATATATATATATATATATATATCTCAATCCACTGCATCTGCCTATGTAACACTTCTGTATCTGCGGTGAAAGATGACAGCCGATCAACTCCTGTCTGTAGCGTGCGAACGGTTTGGGCTACACACTCCTATGACCCATCTGTGTAAAAGTGAGACTCTCACAAACACGTACATGCCGGTTGTTTTACTTTACGGAGCCCACAGGCCTCACCAGAGTAGTCTGAAGGTCCCCCAGAGACTGTTTAGTGCCCAAAATAAGAGGTCAAATACATGTAAAGAATTAGAAGAAATGTTTCCTGATCTTTTTTATATCTCAGACCTTTTGATTTTTTTTTTGGGGGGGGGGGGTAGCGGGGGACTATCTGTCGTTCCATTTAGTGAATGTGTTATTCAATGTGTTTATAAGGTCTAATCGTGGTAAGCCCCCCCAAAAAATGATTCAACAAATAATTTTGTTCTATATATTATTTGATGCTTCAAGGGTTCTTAAAATTCTAAATCAAATACCCCAAAATGATCCTTGGTATGACCTTCTTAAAACAATTCCTCTTAGCTTATTAGTACACCCACCTCAGCTTAGACAGGGTTTAACCTGTTTGGGGTGCAAGCCCGAAATCGGAACGAAAATGACAACAGCTGCAGGGCGCGAAATTCAAAATCTATTTTTTTTTAATATTTAACTTTCACACATTAACAAGTCCAATACAGCATTTGAAAGATAAACATCTTGTCAATCCAGCCAACATGTCCGATTTTTTAAATGTTTTACAGAGAAAACACCACATATATTTATGTTAGCTCACCACCAAATACAAAAGTGGACAGACACGTATGAATATGAATATGATGTATGAATTATGATTCAAGTAGCATGCACAAGCCAACCGAAATAAACTAAACCAACCTAAAGAACCCAGAAAAAACTACCTCAGATGACAGTCATATAACATGTTACACAATAAATCTATGTTTTGTTCATAAAAAGTGCATATTTTAGCTATAAATCAGTTTTACATTGATGCTACCATAAATGCTACCACATAGCTACAGCCTGAATCCAGACGGGAGTAGCCAGAGAAAATACATACACCAAAGTCGACTACTAATTACACCTCATAAAACATTTCAGAAAAACATATGGTGGATAGCTAATGAAAGACAGATATCGTGTGAATAAAGCCAATATTTCCGATTTTTGAAGTGTTTTACAGCGAAAACACAATATATCGTTATATTAGCTAACAACATAAGCTAGCATAAGGCAGCACTAGCATAAGTCAAGCGCTAGCCTAGCACAGTTAGCAGAGTTAGCATAGCACAGTTCGACAGATATATGAAAAAGCATCCCAAATTGGGTCCTTATCTTTGTTGATATTCCATCAGAATGTTGTAACGGGGTCCAATGTCCAGTAGAGTCTTTAGTTGGGTTCCAGAACGAACTATTTCCCTCTTTGGTTAGCAAGCACAATAGCATTGCGGCGCTAACCTCTCCTTCTTCAAAAAATTCTTCCAAAACATCACGTCTAAAGTCCAGAATAAATTGCAATAATATAATTAAAGTATATTGAAAAAACATACTTTAGGATGATTTTGTGACATGTATCAAATAATATCGAAGTCAGAGATCATATTCACCGTTATCGACCTTCTTCCAGAAGCCGAGACCAAATTATGCTTCGCGCCCGGAATTTTTTTTTAACTGCGCAGGTCTTACCAGAAGGTGTGTTATACAGTCCATGGACGAGATATTCGACTGCTTTCAATTCTCACTTCCGCATTACAGCCTGATGAAGGCGTGTGACGTGTTTCTACGGTCCTAAGTCTAATGGCCTTTTATAGACAAGGTCTTAAAGAGACACATCGCATTTTGGAAATCTCAATTCGGCTGGGAAAATGGCTGTAAAAATATTTCTGTTCGACTTAGAGAAACAATTCAAACCTTTTTAGAAACTATAGACTGTTATCTATCCAACAGTAGTAAATATATGCATATTGTAAAATAAAAAGTTTCTTAGGAAGCCGTTTGAAAATGTGCACATATTTTCCAGTTTTTTTAATATTCAGCTTGCAGCCCAAACAGGTTTTAACATGCTGACTAGACCTGGCACGCGCGTGTGCCATCATGAGCATATTGATTTTCTCCAGCCAAACCAGACGAGATCAGGACAAGCAGGTTGAAATATCAAATCTATCTTTGAACAAACTATATTGATTTGGTGATGGGTCGAAACACATTAGCTACCTCACTTGCTGTTGCTATCTAATTTGTCCTATTCAGCTAGCTTGCTGTTGCTAGCTAATTTGTCCTATTCAGCTAGCTTGCTGTTGCTAGCTAATTTGTCCTATTCAGCTAGCTTGCTGTCGCTAGCTAATTTGTCCTATTCAGCTAGCTTGCTGTTGCTAGCTAATTTGTCCGACTCAGCTAGCTTGCTGTTGCTATCTAATTTGTCCTATTCAGCTAGCTTGTTGTTGCTAGCTAATTTGTCCTATTCAGCTAGCTTCCTGTTGCTATCTAATTTGTCCTATTCAGCTAGCTTTCTGTTGCTAGCTAGTTTGTCCTATTCAGCTAGCTTGCTGTTGCTAGCCAGTTTGTCCTATTCAGCTAGCTTGCTGTTGCTAGCTAATTTGTCCGACTCAGCTAGCTTGCTGTTGCTAGCTAATTTGTCCTATTCAGCTAGCTTGCTGTTGCAAGCTAATTTTTCCTATTCAGCTAGCTTGCTGTTGCTAGCTAATTTGTCCTATTCAGCTAGCTTTCTGTTGCTAGCTAGTTTGTCCTATTCAGCTAGCTTGCTGTTGCTAGCCAGTTTGTCCTATTCAGCTAGCTTGCTGTTGCTAGCTAATTTGTCCGACTCAGCTAGCTTGCTGTTGCTAGCTAATTTGTCCTATTTAGCTAGCTTGCTGTTGCTAGCCAGTTTGTCCTATTCAGCTAGCTTGCTGTTGCTAGCCAGTTTGTCCTATTCAGCTAGCTTGCTGTTGCTAGCCAATTTGTTCGACTCAGCTAGCTTGCTGTTGCTAGCTAATTTGTCCTATTCAGCTAGCTTGCTGTTGCTAGCTAATTTGTCCTATTCAGCTAGCTTGCTGTTGCTAGCTAATTTGTCCTATTCAGCTAGCTTTCTGTTGCTAGCTAGTTTGTCCTATTCAGCTAGCTTGCTGTTGCTAGCCAATTTGTCCGACTCAGCTAGCTTGCTGTTGCTAGCTAGTTTGTCCGACTCAGCTAGCTTGCTGTTGCTAGCTAGTTTGTCCTATTCAGCTAGCTTGCTGTTGCTAGCCAATTTATCCGACTCAGCTAGCTTGCTGTTGCTAGCCAATTTGTCCGACTCAGCTAGCTTGCTGTTGCTAGCTAGTTTGTCCTATTCAGCTAGCTTGCTGTTGCTAGCCAGTTTGTCCTATTCAGCTAGCTTGCTGTTGCTAGCCAATTTGTTCGACTCAGCTAGCTTGCTGTTGCTAGCTAATTTGTCCTATTCAGCTAGCTTGCTGTTGCTAGCTAATTTGTCCTATTCAGCTAGCTTGCTGTTGCTAGCTAATTTGTCCTATTCAGCTAGCTTGCTGTTGCTAGCTAATTTGTCCTATTCAGCTAGCTTTCTGTTGCTAGCTAGTTTGTCCTATTCAGCTAGCTTGCTGTTGCTAGCCAGTTTGTCCTATTCAGCTAGCTTGCTGTTGCTAGCTAATTTGTCCGACTCAGCTAGCTTGCTGTTGCTAGCTAATTTGTCCTATTCAGCTAGCTTGCTGTTGCTAGCTAATTTGTCCTATTCAGCTAGCTTGCTGTTGCTAGCTAATTTGTCCTATTCAGCTAGCTTGCTGTTGCTAGCTAATTTGTCCTATTCAGCTAGCTTGCTGTTGCTAGCTAATTTGTCCGACTCAGCTAGCTTGCTGTTGCTAGCTAATTTGTCCTATTCAGCTAGCTTGCTGTTGCTAGCTAGTTTGTCCTATTCAGCTAGCTTGCTGTTGCTAGCCAATTTGTCCGACTCAGCTAGCTTGCTGTTGCTAGCTAGTTTGTCCGACTCAGCTAGCTTGCTGTTGCTAGCTAGTTTGTCCTATTCAGCTAGCTTGCTGTTGCTAGCCAATTTGTCCGACTCAGCTAGCTTGCTGTTGCTAGCCAATTTGTCCGACTCAGCTAGCTTGCTGTTGCTAGCTAGTTTGTCCTGGGATAGAAACATTGAGTTGTTATTCAACCTGAAATGTAGTCTTTTTTTCTGGATAATTGTATAATTTTGACCCATTTTGAGTCACATAAAATCGTGTGTTCTCTCCTCCGATAATTAGTCCACAGACAAAAGGGGAAACCTAGTTAGCTTTTAGTAATCTCCTTCACGCTTCTTCTTCTGTGGACTTCTGTGAAAGACAAAACAATTTAGTGTCCATTTTTGTTTACTTTCTGCTCACTTTATTGCATTAGTGAGACCTCAAATGATACTTTAGCCTAATTTGCTACATAGGTCATCTGCCTTATTTTCAATGATTTTCCATTGAACTGAAGATGTAACCCCACAAATATGTTGGCTTTGGGTTTTTTTTTGTGCCAAACTAACAATGTCTTACTGTATTTAAATTATTTGATTTGATTTCAACTAACTTATGTTAGGTGCATTACCGCTACCGACTAGACAGTTTGGATGAAATGATTGAAAAACACGTACGGATTGTGTCCATGTATTTAGTAATGCTGGCGCGTGCGCCGAGTGGTCAGCATGTTAGACTCCTCTGGGTGTAACGAAGGGAGAGCAGCAGCTTGTGGTTTAGAGGTGGAACATTCCACCGTGTTCTGACTCTGTACCCTGGATTCCTCACAACTCTACTGGACACCAGTGGGACCATCTCTCAAACGACACCCTATTCCCGACAAAGTTATGACCAAAACACATGTTGACCAGAGTAGTGTACTACATAGGGAATAGGCTGCTGTTTGGGACTCATACAGAAGTAAATGTAAAGCGCTACATACAAGTTGCTCTCCATTTCTCCTCATCAACAGTGCTCTACCTCTACCTTTAACTCTATCTCTAACTCCAAATCTAACTCTACCTCTACCTCTACCTCTACCTCTACCTTTACCTCTACCTTTACCTATACCTCTACCTCTATATCTACCTCTATATCTACCTCTATATCTACCTTTACCTATACCTCTACCTCTATATCTACCTCTACCTCTACCTCTATATCTACCTCTACCTCTACCTCTATATCTACCTCTACCTTTACCTATACCTCTACCTTTACCTCTACCTCTATATCTACCTCTACATCTCTACCTCTATATCTCTACCTCTACATTTACCTCTACCTCTCTACCTCTACACCTCTACCTTTACCTATACCTCTACCTCTATACCTCTACCTCTAACTCTACACCTCTACATCTATACCTCTAACTCTATATCTACCTCTACACCTCTACGTTTGCCTCTACCTCTACCTTTACCTCTACCTCTACATCTACCTCTATATCTACCTCTATCTCTATCTCTACATCTACATCTATCTCTATCTCTACATCTATCTCTATCTCTACATCTACCTCTATCTCTTCATCTACCTCTATCTCTACATCTACCTCTATATCTACCTCTATATCTACCTCTATATCTACCTCTATCTCTACATCTCATGCTCTACCTTTACCTCTATCTCTATCTCTACATCTACATCTATCTCTATCTCTACATCTACCTCTATATCTACCTCTATATCTACCTCTATCTCTACATCTCATCCTCTACCTTTACCTCTATCTCCATCTCTAAATCTACCTCTATCTCTATCTCTACATCTACCTCTACCTCTATCTCTACATCTACCTCTATCTCTACATCTACATCTCTACCTCTACATCTACCTCTATCTCTACCTCTACATCTCTACCTCTACCATTACCTCTACATCTACCTCTATCTATATCTCTTCATCTACCTCTATCTCTACCTCTACATCTCTAACTCTACCTTTACCTCTACCTTTACCTCTATCTCTACATCTACCTCTATCTCTACATCTACCTCTATCTCTATATCTACATCTCTACATCTACCTCTATCTCTACCTCTACATCTCTACCTCTACCTTTACCTCTATCTCTACATATATCTCTACATCTATCACTATCTCTACATCTCTACCTCTACATCTCTACCTCTACCTTTACCTCTACCTCTACCTCTACATCTATACGTCTACCTCTATCTCTACCTCTACATCTCTACCTCTAACTCTACATCTACCTCTACATCTACCTCTACCTTTACCTCTATCTCGATATCTCTACCTCTAACTCTACACCTCTACATCTACCTCTATCTCTACCTCTAACTCTACACCTCTACATCTACCTCTATCTCTACCTCTACCTATACATCTCTACCTCTACATCTACCTCTATCTCTACCTCTACTACATCTCTACCTCTACACCTCTACCTCTAACTCTACATCTCTACCTCTAGATCTCTACATCTCTACCTCTACATCTCTACCTCTACATCTCTACCTCTACATCTACATATCTACCTTTACATATCTACCTTTACATATCTACTTCTACATCTCTACCTATACATCTACCTCTACATCTCTACCTCTACATATCTACCTCCACATCTCTACCTATACATCTACCTCTACATCTCTACCTCTACATCTCTACCTCTACATCTACATATCTACCTTTACATCTCTACCTATACATCTACTTCTACATCTCTACCTCCACATATCTACCTCTACATCTACCTCTACATCTACCTCTACATCTCTACCTCTACATCTCTACCTCCACATCTCTACCTCTACCTCTACATCTCTACCTCTACACCTCTACCTCTACACCTCTACCTCTACACCTCTACCTCTACATCTCTACCTCTACATCTCTACCTCTACATCTCTACCTCTACATCTCTACCTCTACATCTCTACCTCTACATCTCTACCTCCACATCTCTACCTGTACCTCTACATCTCTACCACTACATCTCTACCACTACATCTCTACCTCTACATCTCTACCTCTGCCTCTACACCTCTACCTCCACCTCTACATCTCTACCTCTACATCTCTGCCTCTACATATCTACCTCTACATCTCTACCACTACATCTCTACCTCTACATCTCTACCTCTACATCTCTACATCTACATCTCTACCTCTACATATCTACCTCTACATATCTAGCTCTACATCTCTACCTCTACCTCTATCTCTACATCTATCTCTACATCTATCACTATCTCTACATCTCTACCTCTACATCTCTACCTCTACCTCTACCTCTACCTCTACCTCTACATCTATACGTCTACCTCTATCTCTACATCTACCTCTACATCTCTACCTCTAACTCTACATCTACCTCTACATCTACCTCTACCTTTACCTCTATCTCGATATCTCTACCTCTAACTCTACACCTCTACATCGACCTCTATCTCTACCTCTACCTATACATCTCTACCTCTACATCTACCTCTATCTCTACCTCTACTACATCTCTACCTCTACACCTCTACCTCTAACTCTACATCTCTACCTCTACATCTCTACCTCTACATCTCTACATCTCTACCTCTACATCTCTACCTCTACATCTACATATCTACCTTTACATATCTACTTCTACATCTCTACCTATACATCTACCTCTACATCTCTACCTCTACATATCTACCTCCACATCTCTACCTCTACACCTCTACATCTACCTCTACATCTCTACCTCTACATCTCTACCTCCACATCTCTACCTCTACATCTCTACCTCTACACCTCTACCTCTACACCTCTACCTCTACATCTCTAACTCTACATCTCTACCTCTACATCTCTACCTCTACATCTCTACCTCTACATCTCTACCTCCACATCTCTACCTCTACCTCTACATCTCTACCACTACATCTCTACCACTACATCTCTACCACTACATCTCTACCACTACATCTCTACCTCTACATCTCTACCTCTGCCTCTACACCTCTACCTCTACATCTCTGCCTCTACATATCTACTTCTACATCTCTACCTCTACATCTCTGCCTCTACATATCTACTTCTACATCTCTACCTCTACATCTCTACATCTCTACATCTCTACCTCAACATCTACATCTCTACATCTCTACCTCCCTACCTCTACATCTCTACCTCTACCTCTACATCTCTACCTCAACATCTCTACCTCTACATCTCTACCTCAACATCTACATCTCTACATCTCTACCTCTACCTCTACATCTCTACCTCTACATCTCTACCTCTACATCTCTACCTCAACATCTACATCTCTACATCTCTACCTCCCTACCGCTACATCTCTACCTCTACCTCTACATCTCTACCTCTACATCTCTACATCTCTACTTCTACACCTCTACCTCTACATCTACATCTCTACCTCTCTACCTCTCTACCTCTACATATCTACATCTCTACATCTCTACCTAAACCTCTACCTCTACATCTCTACCTCTACACCTCTACCTCTACATCTCTACCTCTACATCTCTACCTCTACATCTCTACCTCTAAATCTCTACATCTCTACCTCTACATCTCTACCTCTACATCTCTACATCTACCTCTACATCTCTACCTCTACATCTCTACATCTCTACATCTACATCTCTACCTCTACATCTCTCCTCCACATCTCTACCTCTACATCTCTACATCTCTACCTCTACATTTCTACATCTACCTCTACATCTCTACCTCTACATCTCTACATCTCTACCTCTAAACCTCTACCTCCACATCTCTACCTCTACATCTCTACCTCTACCTCTACATCTCTACCTCTAAACCTCTACCTCCACATCTCTACCTCTACATCTCTACCTCCACATCTCTACCTCTACTCCTCTACCTCTACATATCTACCTCTACCTCCACCTCTACATCTCTACCTCTACATCTCTACCTCTACACCTCTACCTCCACACCTCTACATCTCTACCTCTACATCTCTACCTCTACATCTCTACCTCTACCTCCACATCTCTACCTCTGCATCTCTACCTCTACATCTCTACCTCTACATCTCTACATCTCTACCTCTACATCGCTACCTCTACACCTCTACCTCCACCTCTACATCTCTACCTCTACATCTCTACATCTCTACCTCTACATCTCTAACTCTACATCTCTACCTCTACATCTCTACCTCTACACCTCTGCCTCCACCTCTCTACCTCTACACCTCTACCTCTACCGCCACACCTCTACATCTCTACCTCTACATCTACATCTATACCTCCACATCTCTACCTCTACATCTCTACCTCTACATCTACCTCTACATCTCTACCTCTACTTCTCTACCTCTACTTGTCCACCTCTACTTCACCACCTCTACTTCTCCACCTCCACCTCTACTTCTCCACCTCTACTTCTATACCTCTACTTCTCTACCTCTACTTCTCCACCTCTACTTCTCCACCTCTACTTCTCCACCTCTACTTCTCTACCTCTGCTTCTCCACCTCTGCTTCTCCACCTCTACTTCTCCAACTCTACTTCTCCACCTCTACTTCTCCACCTCTATTTCTCCATCTCTACTTCTCCATCTCTACTTCTCCAACTCCACCTCTACTTCTCCATCTCTACTTCTCCACCTCTACTTCTCCATCTCTACTTCTCCATCTCTACTTCTCCACCTCTACTTCTCCAACTCCACCTCTACTTCTCTACCTCTACATCTCTACTTCTCCACCTCTACTTCTCCACCTCTACTTCTCCAACTCTACCTCTACTTCTCCACCTGTACCTCTACTTCGCCATCTCTACTTCTCGACCTCTACTTCTCTACCTCTACTTCTCCATCTCTACTTCTCTACCTCTACTTCTCCACCTCTACTTCTCCACCTCTACCTCTACTTCTCCACCTCTACCTCTACTTCTCCATCTCTACTTCTCTACCTCTGCTTCTCCACCTCTACTTCTCTACTTCTCCACCTCAACTTCTCCACCTCTACTTCTCCACATCTACATCTCTACCTCTACTTCTCCACCTCTACCTCTACTTCTCCATCTCTACTTCTCCACCTCTACCTCTACTTCTCTATCTCTACTCCTCCATCTCTACATCTCTACCTCTACTTCTCTACTCCTCCATCTCTACTTCTCCACCTCTACCTCTACTTCTCCATCTCTACTTCTCCACCTCTACCTCTACTTCTCCACCTCTACTTCTCCACCTCTACCTCTACTTCTCCATCTCTACTTCTCCACCTCTACTTCTCCACCTCTACTTCTCCACCTCTACTTCTCCACCTCTACTTCTCCACCTCTACTTCTCCACCTCTACTTCTCCATCTCTACTTCTCCATCTCTACTTCTCCACCTCTACTTCTCCACCTCTACTTCTCCACCTCTACTTCTCCACCTCTACTTCTCTCCCTGTGTGCATCGTATAAATAGTGATAAATAAATGAATACGTAATAGTAATAAGGTTATCCTGACAATAAGTATACCCCTAGAGCAGTAAAAACATACGAATACACTACCAGTCGAAAGGTTGGACACACCTACTCATTCAAGGATTTTTATTTATTTTTACTGTTTTCAACATTGTAGAATAATAATGAAGACATCAAAACGGTGATATTACACATATAGAATCATGCAGTAAGATGAAGGCCATAAAGATCATCAACGACAACAACCACCCGAGCCACTCGCCTGTTCACCCCGCTATCATCCAGAAGGCGAGGTCAGTACAGGTGCATCAAAGCAGGGACCGAGAGACTGAAAAACAGCTTCTATCTCAAGGCCATCAGACTGTTAAACAGCCATCACTAACACACAGAGGCTGCTGCCAACGTAAAGACTTGAAATCATTGGCCACTTTGATAAATGGATCACTAGTCTCTTTAATAATGTCACTTTAATAATGTTTACATATCTTACATTACTCATCTCATATGTACACGTATATATTGTATTCTATACTATCTATTGCATCTTAGCCTATGACGCTCTGTCATCACTCATCCATATATTTAAATGTATATATTCTTATTCCATTCCTTTACTTAGATATGTGTGTATTAGGTATTTGTTGTGGAATTGCTAGATGTTACCTGTTACATGTTACTGCAGAGTCAGAACTAGCATTTCGCTACACTCACAATAACATCTGCTAACCGTGTGACCAATAGATTCAAGTGGCTCCCGAGTGGTGCAGCGGTCTAAGGCACTGCATCTCAGTGCTAGAGGCGTCACTACAGACCCTGGTTCCATTCCAGGCTGTATCACAGCGGTCTAAGTCACCGTATCTCAGTGCTAGAGGCGTCACTACAGACCCTGGTTCCATTCCAGGCTGTATCACAGCGGTCTAAGACACTGCACCTCAGTGCTAGAGGCGTCACTACAGACCCTGGTTCCATTCCAGGCTGTATCACAGCGGTCTAAGACACTGCACCTCAGTGCTAGAGGCGTCACTACAGACCCTGGTTCGATCCCGGACTGTATCACAACCCGGCCGTGATCAAGAGTCCCATAGGGCGGCGCACAGCTTCATCCGGGTTAGGGAAGGGTTTGGCCGTGATTGTAAAATAAGCATTTGTTCTTAATTGACTTGCCTAGTTATATAAAGATGAAATAAAAATACAACATTTAAAAAGTTGAGCAGCAGCTGCCTTGGCTGACCCCAGTATCTCTCTCTCTTAGTTAGTCAAAGACCACATCCGTGTTCATAGTATTTAACTCTGAGGGAGGGGATGACGGAAGCGTGCTCTTCACGTCCCACCTCTGTGACTGTAGGCCTTCGCAGTGCACCACGTCCACGTCCCACCTCTGTGACTGTAGGCCGTCGCAGTGCACCGTCCACGTCTCACCTCTGTGACTGTAGGTCGTCGCAGTGCACCGTCCACGTCTCACCTCTGTGACTGTAGGCCTTCGCAGTGCACCACGTCCACGTCCCACCTCTGTGACTGTAGGTCGTCGCAGTGCACCGTCCACGTCTCACCTCTGTGACTGTAGGCCGTCGTAGTGCACCACGTCCCGCCTCTGTGACTGTAGGCCGTCGTAGTGCACCACGTCCACGTCTCACCTCTGTGACTGTAGGCCGTCGTAGTGCACCACGTCCACGTCCCACCTCTGTGACTGTAGGCCGTCGTAGTGCACCACGTCCACGTCTCACCTCTGTGACTGTAGGCCGTCGTAGTGCACCACGTCCCACCTCTGTGACTGTAGGCCGTCGTAGTGCACCACGTCCACGTCCCACCTCTGTGACTGTAGGCCGTCGCAGTGCACCACGTCCACGTCTCACCTCTGTGACTGTAGGCCATCGTAGTGCACCACGTCCACGTCTCACCTCTGTGACTGTAGGCCGTCGTAGTGCACCACGTCTCACCTCTGTGACTGTAGGCCGTCGTAGTGCACCACGTCCCGCCTCTGTGACTGTAGGCCGTCGTAGTGCACCACGTCCACGTCTCACCTCTGTGACTGTAGGCCATCGCAGTGCACCACGTCCACGTCTCACCTCTGTGACTGTAGGCCGTCGTAGTGCACCACGTCCCGCCTCTGTGACTGTAGGCCGTCGTAGTGCACCACGTCCACGTCTCACCTCTGTGACTGTAGGCCATCGTAGTGCACCACGTCCACGTCCCACCTCTGTGACTGTAGGCCGTCGTAGTGCACCACGTCCCGCCTCTGTGACTGTAGGCCGTCGTAGTGCACCACGTCCACGTCTCACCTCTGTGACTGTAGGCCGTCGTAGTGCACCACGTCTCACCTCTGTGACTGTAGGCCGTCGTAGTGCACCACGTCCACGTCCCACCTCTGTGACTGTAGGCCGTCGTAGTGCACCACGTCCACGTCCCACCTCTGTGACTGTAGGCCGTCGCAGTGCACCGTCCACGTCTCACCTCTGTGACTGTAGGTCGTCGCAGTGCACCGTCCACGTCTCACCTCTGTGACTGTAGGCCTTCGCAGTGCACCACGTCCACGTCCCACCTCTGTGACTGTAGGTCGTCGCAGTGCACCGTCCACGTCTCACCTCTGTGACTGTAGGCCGTCGTAGTGCACCACGTCCCGCCTCTGTGACTGTAGGCCGTCGTAGTGCACCACGTCCACGTCTCACCTCTGTGACTGTAGGCCGTCGTAGTGCACCACGTCCACGTCCCACCTCTGTGACTGTAGGCCGTCGTAGTGCACCACGTCCACGTCTCACCTCTGTGACTGTAGGCCGTCGTAGTGCACCACGTCCCACCTCTGTGACTGTAGGCCGTCGTAGTGCACCACGTCCACGTCCCACCTCTGTGACTGTAGGCCGTCGCAGTGCACCACGTCCACGTCTCACCTCTGTGACTGTAGGCCATCGTAGTGCACCACGTCCACGTCTCACCTCTGTGACTGTAGGCCGTCGTAGTGCACCACGTCTCACCTCTGTGACTGTAGGCCGTCGTAGTGCACCACGTCCCGCCTCTGTGACTGTAGGCCGTCGTAGTGCACCACGTCCACGTCTCACCTCTGTGACTGTAGGCCATCGCAGTGCACCACGTCCACGTCTCACCTCTGTGACTGTAGGCCGTCGTAGTGCACCACGTCCCGCCTCTGTGACTGTAGGCCGTCGTAGTGCACCACGTCCACGTCTCACCTCTGTGACTGTAGGCCATCGTAGTGCACCACGTCCACGTCCCACCTCTGTGACTGTAGGCCGTCGTAGTGCACCACGTCCCGCCTCTGTGACTGTAGGCCGTCGTAGTGCACCACGTCCACGTCTCACCTCTGTGACTGTAGGCCGTCGTAGTGCACCACGTCTCACCTCTGTGACTGTAGGCCGTCGTAGTGCACCACGTCCACGTCCCACCTCTGTGACTGTAGGCCGTCGTAGTGCACCACGTCTCACCTCTGTGACTGTAGGCCGTCGTAGTGCACCACGTCCCGCCTCTGTGACTGTAGGCCGTCGCAGTGCACCACGTCCACGTCTCACCTCTGTGACTGTAGGCCGTCGCAGTGCACCACGTCCACGTCTCACCTCTGTGACTGTAGGCCATCGTAGTGCACCACGTCCACGTCTCACCTCTGTGACTGTAGGCCGTCGTAGTGCACCACGTCCCACCTCTGTGACTGTAGGCCGTCGTAGTGCACCACGTCCACGTCTCACCTCTGTGACTGTAGGCCGTCGCAGTGCACCACGTCCACGTCTCACCTCTGTGACTGTAGGCCGTCGTAGTGCACCACGTCCCACCTCTGTGACTGTAGGCCGTCGTAGTGCACCACGTCCCACCTCTGTGACTGTAGGCCGTCGTAGTGCACCACGTCTCACCTCTGTGACTGTAGGCCGTCGTAGTGCACCACGTCTCACCTCTGTGACTGTAGGCCGTCGTAGTGCACCACGTCTCACCTCTGTGACTGTAGGCCGTCGCAGTGCACCACGTCCACGTCTCACCTCTGTGACTGTAGGCCTTCGCAGTGCACCACGTCCACGTCTCACCTCTGTGACTGTAGGCCGTCGCAGTGCACCACGTCCACGTCTCACCTCTGTGACTGTAGGCCTTCGCAGTGCACCACGTCCACGTCTCACCTCTGTGACTGTAGGCCGTCGTAGTGCACCGTCCACGTCCCACCTCTGTGACTGTAGGCCGTCGTAGTGCACCACGTCCACGTCCCACCTCTGTGACTGTAGGCCGTCGTAGTGCACCACGTCCACGTCCCACCTCTGTGACTGTAGGCCATCGTAGTGCACCACGTCCACGTCTCACCTCTGTGACTGTAGGCCGTCGTAGTGCACCACGTCCCACCTCTGTGACTGTAGGCCGTCGTAGTGCACCACGTCCACGTCCCACCTCTGTGACTGTAGGCCATCGTAGTGCACCACGTCCACGTCTCACCTCTGTGACTGTAGGCCGTCGTAGTGCACCACGTCCCACCTCTGTGACTGTAGGCCGTCGTAGTGCACCACGTCCACGTCTCACCTCTGTGACTGTAGGCCGTCGCAGTGCACCACGTCCACGTCTCACCTCTGTGACTGTAGGCCGTCGTAGTGCACCACGTCCCACCTCTGTGACTGTAGGCCGTCGTAGTGCACCACGTCTCACCTCTGTGACTGTAGGCCGTCGTAGTGCACCGTCCACGTCCCACCTCTGTGACTGTAGGCCGTCGTAGTGCACCGTCCACGTCCCACCTCTGTGACTGTAGGCCGTCGTAGTGCACCACGTCCACGTCCCACCTCTGTGACTGTAGGCCGTCGTAGTGCACCACGTCCCACCTCTGTGACTGTAGGCCGTCGTAGTGCACCACGTCCCACCTCTGTGACTGTAGGCCGTCGTAGTGCACCACGTCCACGTCCCACCTCTGTGACTGTAGGCCGTCGTAGTGCACCACGTCCACGTCTCACCTCTTTGACTATAGGCCGTCGTAGTGCACCACGTCTCACCTCTGTGACTGTAGGCCGTCGTAGTGCACCACGTCTCACCTCTGTGACTGTAGGCCATCGTAGTGCACCACGTCCACGTCTCACCTCTGTGACTGTAGGCCGTCGTAGTGCACCACGTCCACGTCCCACCTCTGTGACTGTAGGCCGTCGTAGTGCACCACGTCTCACCTCTGTGACTGTAGGCCGTCGTAGTGCACCACGTCCACGTCCCACCTCTGTGACTGTAGGCCGTCGTAGTGCACCACGTCTCACCTCTGTGACTGTAGGCCGTCGTAGTGCACCACGTCCACGTCCCACCTCTGTGACTGTAGGCCGTCGTAGTGCACCACGTCCACGTCTCACCTCTGTGACTGTAGGCCGTCGTCGTGCACCACGTCTCACCTCTGTGACTGTAGGCCGTCGTAGTGCACCACGTCCACGTCTCACCTCTGTGACTGTAGGCCATCGTAGTGCACCACGTCCACGTCTCACCTCTGTGACTGTAGGCCATCGTAGTGCACCACGTCCACGTCTCACCTCTGTGACTGTAGGCCGTCGTAGTGCACCACGTCCACGTCCCACCTCTGTGACTGTAGGCCATCGTAGTGCACCACGTCCACGTCTCACCTCTGTGACTGTAGGCCGTCGCAGTGCACCACGTCCACGTCTCACCTCTGTGACTGTAGGCCGTCGCAGTGCACCACGTCCACGTCTCACCTCTGTGACTGTAGGCCGTCGCAGTGCACCACGTCCACGTCCCACCTCTGTGACTGTAGGCCGTCGCAGTGCACCACGTCCACGTCTCACCTCTGTGACTGTAGGCCATCGTAGTGCACCACGTCCACGTCCCGCCTCTGTGACTGTAGGCCATCGTAGTGCACCACGTCCACGTCTCACCTCTGTGACTGTAGGCCATCGCAGTGCACCACGTCCACGTCCCGCCTCTGTGACTGTAGGCCGTCGTAGTGCACCACGTCCACGTCTCACCTCTGTGACTGTAGGCCGTCGTAGTGCACCACGTCTCACCTCTGTGACTGTAGGCCGTCGTAGTGCACCACGTCTCACCTCTGTGACTGTAGGCCATCGTAGTGCACCACGTCCACGTCTCACCTCTGTGACTGTAGGCCATCGTAGTGCACCACGTCCACGTCCCGCCTCTGTGACTGTAGGCCATCGCAGTGCACCGTCCACGTCTCACCTCTGTGACTGTAGGCCATCGCAGTGCACCACGTCCACGTTTCACCTCTGTGACTGTAGGCCATCGTAGTGCACCACGTCCACGTCCCGCCTCTGTGACTGTAGGCCATCGTAGTGCACCACGTCCACGTCTCACCTCTGTGACTGTAGGCCATCGCAGTGCACCACGTCCACGTCCCGCCTCTGTGACTGTAGGCCGTCGTAGTGCACCACGTCCACGTCTCACCTCTGTGACTGTAGGCCGTCGTAGTGCACCACGTCTCACCTCTGTGACTGTAGGCCGTCGTAGTGCACCACGTCTCACCTCTGTGACTGTAGGCCATCGTAGTGCACCACGTCCACGTCTCACCTCTGTGACTGTAGGCCATCGTAGTGCACCACGTCCACGTCCCGCCTCTGTGACTGTAGGCCATCGCAGTGCACCACGTCCACGTCTCACCTCTGTGACTGTAGGCCGTCGCAGTGCACCACGTCCACGTCTCACCTCTGTGACTGTAGGCCGTCGTAGTGCACCACGTCCACGTCTCACCTCTGTGACTGTAGGCCATCGCAGTGCACCACGTCCACGTCTCACCTCTGTGACTGTAGGCCGTCGTAGTGCACCACGTCCACGTCCCGCCTCTGTGACTGTAGGCCGTCGTAGTGCACCGTCCACGTCCCGCCTCTGTGACTGTAGGCCGTCGTAGTGCACCACGTCCACGTCTCACCTCTGTGACTGTAGGCCATCGCAGTGCACCACGTCCACGTCTCACCTCTGTGACTGTAGGCCGTCGCAGTGCACCACGTCCACGTCCCACCTCTGTGACTGTAGGCCGTCGTAGTGCACCACGTCCACGTCTCGCCTCTGTGACTGTAGGCCTTCGCAGTGCACCACGTCCACGTCCCGCCTCTGTGACTGTAGGCCGTCGCAGTGCACCACGTCCACGTCTCACCTCTGTGACTGTAGGCCGTCGTAGTGCACCACGTCCACGTCTCACCTCTGTGACTGTAGGCCTTCGCAGTGCACCACGTCCACGTCTCACCTCTGTGACTGTAGGCCATCGTAGTGCACCACGTCCACGTCCCGCCTCTGTGACTGTAGGCCATCGCAGTGCACCACGTCCACGTCTCACCTCTGTGACTGTAGGCCGTCGTAGTGCACCACGTCCACGTCCCGCCTCTGTGACTAAAGGCGGTCGCAGTGCACCACGTCCACGTCTCACCTCTGTGACTGTAGGCCGTCGTAGTGCACCACGTCCACGTCCCGCCTCTGTGACTGTAGGCCGTCGCAGTGCACCACGTCCACGTCTCACCTCTGTGACTGTAGGCCGTCGTAGTGCACCACGTCCACGGCCCACCTCTGTGACTGTAGGCCGTCGAAGTGCACCACGTCCACGTCCCACCTCTGTGACTGTAGGCCGTCGTAGTGCACCACGTCTCACCTCTGTGACTGTAGGCCGTCGTAGTGCACCACGTCCACGTCTCACCTCTGTGACTGTAGGCCGTCGTAGTGCACCACGTCCACGTCTCACCTCTGTGACTGTAGGCCGTCGTAGTGCACCACGTCCACGTCTCACCTCTGTGACTGTAGGCCATCGCAGTGCACCACGTCCACGTCTCACCTCTGTGACTGTAGGCCGTCGTAGTGCACCACGTCCACGTCTCACCTCTGTGACTGTAGGCCGTCGTAGTGCACCACGTCCACGTCCCGCCTCTGTGACTGTAGGCCGTCGTAGTGCACCACGTCCACGTCCCGCCTCTGTGACTGTAGGCCGTCGTAGTGCACCACGTCCACGTCTCACCTCTGTGACTGTAGGCCGTCGTAGTGCACCACGTCCACGTCCCGCCTCTGTGACTGTAGGCCATCGTAGTGCACCACGTCTCACCTCTGTGACTGTAGGCCGTCGTAGTGCACCACGTCCACGTCTCACCTCTGTGACTGTAGGCCGTCGTAGTGCACCACGTCCACGTCTCACCTCTGTGACTGTAGGCCGTCGTAGTGCACCACGTCCACGTCCCGCCTCTGTGACTGTAGGCCGTCGTAGTGCACCACGTCCACGTCCCACCTCTGTGACTGTAGGCCATCGTAGTGCACCACGTCCACGTCTCACCTCTGTGACTGTAGGCCGTCGTAGTGCACCACGTCCACGTCTCACCTCTGTGACTGTAGGCCGTCGTAGTGCACCACGTCCACGTCCCGCCTCTGTGACTGTAGGCCGTCGTAGTGCACCACGTCCACGTCTCACCTCTGTGACTGTAGGCCGTCGTAGTGCACCACGTCCACGTCTCACCTCTGTGACTGTAGGCCATCGCAGTGCACCACGTCCACGTCTCACCTCTGTGACTGTAGGCCGTCGTAGTGCACCACGTCCACGTCTCACCTCTGTGACTGTAGGCCGTCGTAGTGCACCACGTCCACGTCCCGCCTCTGTGACTGTAGGCCATCGTAGTGCACCACGTCTCACCTCTGTGACTGTAGGCCGTCGTAGTGCACCACGTCCACGTCTCACCTCTGTGACTGTAGGCCGTCGTAGTGCACCACGTCCACGTCTCACCTCTGTGACTGTAGGCCGTCGTAGTGCACCACGTCCACGTCCCGCCTCTGTGACTGTAGGCCATCGTAGTGCACCACGTCCACGTCTCACCTCTGTGACTGTAGGCCGTCGTAGTGCACCACGTCCACGTCTCACCTCTGAGACTGTAGGCCGTCGTAGTGCACCACGTCCACGTCTCACCTCTGTGACTGTAGGCCGTCGTAGTGCACCACGTCCACGTCTCACCTCTGTGACTGTAGGCCGTCGTAGTGCACCACGTCCACGTCTCACCTCTGTGACTGTAGGCCATCGCAGTGCACCACGTCCACGTCCCGCCTCTGTGACTGTAGGCCGTCGTAGTGCACCACGTCCACGTCCCGCCTCTGTGACTGTAGGCCGTCGTAGTGCACCACGTCCACGTCCCGCCTCTGTGACTGTAGGCCGTCGTAGTGCACCACGTCCACGTCCCGCCTCTGTGACTGTAGGCCGTCGTAGTGCACCACGTCCACGTCTCGCCTCTGTGACTGTAGGCCGTCGTAGTGCACCACGTCCACGTCCCGCCTCTGTGACTGTAGGCCGTCGTAGTGCACCACGTCCACGTCTCACCTCTGTGACTGTAGGCCGTCGTAGTGCACCACGTCCACGTCTCACCTCTGTGACTGTAGTCCATCGCAGTGCACCACGTCCACGTCTCACCTCTGTGACTGTAGGCCGTCGTAGTGCACCACGTCCACGTCTCACCTCTGTGACTGTAGGCCGTCGTAGTGCACCACGTCCACGTCCCGCCTCTGTGACTGTAGGCCGTCGTAGTGCACCACGTCCACGTCCCGCCTCTGTGACTGTAGGCCGTCGTAGTGCACCACGTCCACGTCTCGCCTCTGTGACTGTAGGCCGTCGTAGTGCACCACGTCCACGTCCCGCCTCTGTGACTGTAGGCCATCGTAGTGCACCACGTCTCACCTCTGTGACTGTAGGCCGTCGTAGTGCACCACGTCCACGTCTCACCTCTGTGACTGTAGGCCGTCGTAGTGCACCACGTCCACGTCTCACCTCTGTGACTGTAGGCCGTCGTAGTGCACCACGTCCACGTCCCGCCTCTGTGACTGTAGGCCGTCGTAGTGCACCACGTCCACGTCCCGCCTCTGTGACTGTAGGCCATCGTAGTGCACCACGTCCACGTCTCACCTCTGTGACTGTAGGCCGTCGTAGTGCACCACGTCCACGTCCCGCCTCTGTGACTGTAGGCCGTCGTAGTGCACCACGTCCACGTCCCGCCTCTGTGACTGTAGGCCGTCGTAGTGCACCACGTCCACGTCTCACCTCTGTGACTGTAGGCCGTCGTAGTGCACCACGTCCACGTCCCGCCTCTGTGACTGTAGGCCATCGTAGTGCAACACGTCTCACCTCTGTGACTGTAGGCCGTCGTAGTGCACCACGTCCACGTCTCACCTCTGTGACTGTAGGCCGTCGTAGTGCACCACGTCCACGTCTCACCTCTGTGACTGTAGGCCGTCGTAGTGCACCACGTCCACGTCCCGCCTCTGTGACTGTAGGCCGTCGTAGTGCACCACGTCCACGTCCCGCCTCTGTGACTGTAGGCCATCGTAGTGCACCACGTCCACGTCTCACCTCTGTGACTGTAGGCCGTCGTAGTGCACCACGTCCACGTCCCGCCTCTGTGACTGTAGGCCGTCGTAGTGCACCACGTCCACGTCCCGCCTCTGTGACTGTAGGCCGTCGTAGTGCACCACGTCCACGTCTCACCTCTGTGACTGTAGGCCGTCGTAGTGCACCACGTCCACGTCCCGCCTCTGTGACTGTAGGCCATCGTAGTGCACCACGTCTCACCTCTGTGACTGTAGGCCGTCGTAGTGCACCACGTCCACGTCTCACCTCTGTGACTGTAGGCCGTCGTAGTGCACCACGTCCACGTCTCACCTCTGTGACTGTAGGACATCGCAGTGCACCACGTCCACGTCTCACCTCTGTGACTGTAGGCCGTCGTAGTGCACCACGTCCACGTCTCACCTCTGTGACTGTAGGCCGTCGTAGTGCACCACGTCCACGTCCCGCCTCTGTGACTGTAGGCCGTCGTAGTGCACCACGTCCACGTCCCGCCTCTGTGACTGTAGGCCGTCGTAGTGCACCACGTCCACGTCTCACCTCTGTGACTGTAGGCCGTCGTAGTGCACCACGTCCACGTCTCGCCTCTGTGACTGTAGGCCGTCGTAGTGCACCACGTCCACGTCCCGCCTCTGTGACTGTAGGCCGTCGTAGTGCACCACGTCCACGTCCCGCCTCTGTGACTGTAGGCCATCGTAGTGCACCACGTCCACGTCTCACCTCTGTGACTGTAGGCCGTCGTAGTGCACCACGTCCACGTCTCACCTCTGTGACTGTAGGCCGTCGTAGTGCACCACGTCCACGTCCCGTCTCTGTGACTGTAGGCCGTCGTAGTGCACCACGTCCACGTCCCGCCTCTGTGACTGTAGGCCGTCGTAGTGCACCACGTCCACGTCTCACCTCTGTGACTGTAGGCCGTCGTAGTGCACCACGTCCACGTCCCGCCTCTGTGACTGTAGGCCATCGTAGTGCACCACGTCTCACCTCTGTGACTGTAGGCCGTCGTAGTGCACCACGTCCACGTCTCACCTCTGTGACTGTAGGCCGTCGTAGTGCACCACGTCCACGTCTCACCTCTGTGACTGTAGGCCGTCGTAGTGCACCACGTCCACGTCCCGCCTCTGTGACTGTAGGCCGTCGTAGTGCACCACGTCCACGTCCCGCCTCTGTGACTGTAGGCCATCGTAGTGCACCACGTCCACGTCTCACCTCTGTGACTGTAGGCCGTCGTAGTGCACCACGTCCACGTCTCACCTCTGTGACTGTAGGCCGTCGTAGTGCACCACGTCCACGTCTCACCTCTGTGACTGTAGGCCGTCGTAGTGCACCACGTCCACGTCTCACCTCTGTGACTGTAGGCCATCGCAGTGCACCACGTCCACGTCCCGCCTCTGTGACTGTAGGCCGTCGTAGTGCACCACGTCCACGTCCCGCCTCTGTGACTGTAGGCCGTCGTAGTGCACCACGTCCACGTCCCGCCTCTGTGACTGTAGGCCGTCGTAGTGCACCACGTCCACGTCCCGCCTCTGTGACTGTAGGCCGTCGTAGTGCACCACGTCCACGTCTCACCTCTGTGACTGTAGGCCGTCGTAGTGCACCACGTCCACGTCTCACCTCTGTGACTGTAGGCCGTCGTAGTGCACCACGTCCACGTCTCACCTCTGTGACTGTAGGCCGTCGTAGTGCACCACGTCCACGTCTCACCTCTGTGACTGTAGGCCGTCGCAGTGCACCACGTCCACGTCTCACCTCTGTGACTGTAGGCCGTCGTAGTGCACCACGTCCACGTCCCGCCTCTGTGACTGTAGGCCGTCGTAGTGCACCACGTCCACGTCCCGCCTCTGTGACTGTAGGCCATCGTAGTGCACCACGTCCACGTCTCACCTCTGTGACTGTAGGCCGTCGTAGTGCACCACGTCCACGTCTCACCTCTGTGACTGTAGGCCGTCGTAGTGCACCACGTCCACGTCTCACCTCTGTGACTGTAGGCCGTCGCAGTGCACCACGTCCACGTCTCACCTCTGTGACTGTAGGCCGTCGTAGTGCACCACGTCCACGTCCCGCCTCTGTGACTGTAGGCCGTCGTAGTGCACCACGTCCACGTCCCGCCTCTGTGACTGTAGGCCATCGTAGTGCACCACGTCCACGTCTCACCTCTGTGACTGTAGGCCGTCGTAGTGCACCACGTCCACGTCTCACCTCTGTGACTGTAGGCCGTCGTAGTGCACCACGTCCACGTCTCACCTCTGTGACTGTAGGCCGTCGTAGTGCACCACGTCCACGTCTCACCTCTGTGACTGTAGGCCGTCGTAGTGCACCACGTCCACGTCTCACCTCTGTGACTGTAGGCCATCGCAGTGCACCACGTCCACGTCCCGCCTCTGTGACTGTAGGCCATCGTAGTGCACCACGTCTCACCTCTGTGACTGTAGGCCGTCGTAGTGCACCACGTCCACGTCTCACCTCTGTGACTGTAGGCCGTCGTAGTGCACCACGTCCACGTCTCACCTCTGTGACTGTAGGCCGTCGTAGTGCACCACGTCCACGTCTCACCTCTGTGACTGTAGGCCGTCGCAGTGCACCACGTCCACGTCTCACCTCTGTGACTGTAGGCCGTCGTAGTGCACCACGTCCACGTCTCACCTCTGTGACTGTAGGCCATCGCAGTGCACCACGTCCACGTCCCGCCTCTGTGACTGTAGGCCGTCGTAGTGCACCACGTCCACGTCCCGCCTCTGTGACTGTAGGCCGTCGTAGTGCACCACGTCCACGTCCCGCCTCTGTGACTGTAGGCCGTCGTAGTGCACCACGTCCACGTCCCGCCTCTGTGACTGTAGGCCGTCGTAGTGCACCACGTCCACGTCTCACCTCTGTGACTGTAGGCCGTCGTAGTGCACCACGTCCACGTCCCGCCTCTGTGACTGTAGGCCGTCGCAGTGCACCACGACCACGTCCCGCCTCTGTGACTGTAGGCCGTCGTAGTGCACCACGTCCACGTCCCGCCTCTGTGACTGTAGGCCGTCGTAGTGCACCACGTCCACGTCTCACCTCTGTGACTGTAGGCCGTCGTAGTGCACCACGTCCACGTCCCGCCTCTGTGACTGTAGGCCATCGTAGTGCACCACGTCTCACCTCTGTGACTGTAGGCCGTCGTAGTGCACCACGTCCACGTCTCACCTCTGTGACTGTAGGCCGTCGTAGTGCACCACGTCCACGTCTCACCTCTGTGACTGTAGGCCGTCGTAGTGCACCACGTCCACGTCTCACCTCTGTGACTGTAGGCCGTCGCAGTGCACCACGTCCACGTCCCGCCTCTGTGACTGTAGGCCGTCGTAGTGCACCACGTCCACGTCCCGCCTCTGTGACTGTAGGCCGTCGTAGTGCACCACGTCCACGTCCCGCCTCTGTGACTGTAGGCCGTCGTAGTGCACCACGTCCACGTCTCACCTCTGTGACTGTAGGCCGTCGTAGTGCACCACGTCCACGTCCCGCCTCTGTGACTGTAGGCCGTCGCAGTGCACCACGACCACGTCCCGCCTCTGTGACTGTAGGCCGTCGTAGTGCACCACGTCCACGTCCCGCCTCTGTGACTGTAGGCCGTCGTAGTGCACCACGTCCACGTCTCACCTCTGTGACTGTAGGCCGTCGTAGTGCACCACGTCCACGTCTCACCTCTGTGACTGTAGGCCTTCGTAGTGCACCACGTCCACGTCTCACCTCTGTGACTGTAGGCCGTCGTAGTGCACCACGTCCACGTCTCACCTCTGTGACTGTAGGCCGTCGTAGTGCACCACGTCCACGTCCCGCCTCTGTGACTGTAGGCCGTCGCAGTGCACCACGTCCACGTCCCGCCTCTGTGACTGTAGGCCGTCGTAGTGCACCACGTCCACGTCCCGCCTCTGTGACTGTAGGCCGTCGTAGTGCACCACGTCCACGTCTCACCTCTGTGACTGTAGGCCGTCGTAGTGCACCACGTCCACGTCTCACCTCTGTGACTGTAGGCCTTCGTAGTGCACCACGTCAGCGTCTCACCTCTGTGACTGTAGGCCGTCGTAGTGCACCACGTCCACGTCCCGCCTCTGTGACTGTAGGCCGTCGCAGTGCACCACGTCCCGCCTCTGTGACTGTAGGCCGTCGTAGTGCACCACGTCCACGTCCCGCCTCTGTGACTGTAGGCCGTCGTAGTGCACCACGTCCACGTCTCACCTCTGTGACTGTAGGCCGTCGTAGTGCACCACGTCCACGTCTCACCTCTGTGACTGTAGGCCTTCGTAGTGCACCACGTCCACGTCTCACCTCTGTGACTGTAGGCCGTCGTAGTGCACCACGTCCACGTCCCGCCTCTGTGACTGTAGGCCGTCGCAGTGCACCACGTCCACGTCCCGCCTCTGTGACTGTAGGCCGTCGCAGTGCACCACGTCCACGTCCCGCCTCTGTGACTGTAGGCCGTCGCAGTGCACCACGTCCACGTCCCGCCTCTGTGACTGTAGGCCGTCGCAGTGCACCACGTCCACGTCCCGCCTCTGTGACTGTAGGCCGTCGTAGTGCACCACGTCCACGTCTCACCTCTGTGACTGTAGGCCGTCGCAGTGCACCACGTCCACGTCCCGCCTCTGTGACTGTAGGCCGTCGTAGTGCACCACGTCCACGTCCCGCCTCTGTGACTGTAGGCCGTCGTAGTGCACCACGTCCACGTCCCGCCTCTGTGACTGTAGGCCATCGCAGTGCACCACGTCCACGTCCCGCCTCTGTGACTGTAGGCCGTCGTAGTGCACCACGTCCACGTCCCGCCTCTGTGACTGTAGGCCGTCGTAGTGCACCACGTCCACGTCCCGCCTCTGTGACTGTAGGCCGTCGCAGTGCACCACGTCCACGTCCCGCCTCTGTGACTGTAGGCCGTCGTAGTGCACCACGTCCACGTCCCGCCTCTGTGACTGTAGGCCGTCGTAGTGCACCACGTCCACGTCCCGCCTCTGTGACTGTAGGCCGTCGTAGTGCACCACGTCCACGTCCCGCCTCTGTGACTGTAGGCCGTCGTAGTGCACCACGTCTACGTCCCGCCTCTGTGACTGTAGGCCGTCGTAGTGCACCACGTCCACGTCTCACCTCTGTGACTGTAGGCCGTCTTAGTGCACCACGTCCACGTCCCGCCTCTGTGACTGTAGGCCGTCGTAGTGCACCACGTCCACGTCCCGCCTCTGTGACTGTAGGCCGTCGCAGTGCACCACGTCTCACCTCTGTGACTGTAGGCCGTCGCAGTGCACCGTCCACGTCTCACCTCTTCTGCCCTAACAGAAGAACAGCATCACACACCTCTCCCACTTTACTTCACTTTTACCAGCCAGCTTACTTTTTTTGTTTGTTTTTTGTGAATGAACTCTGCAAAACTCTGCATCCACCTGGAGATGTGCGACGTTCAGCGAGTTTGGGCGATGGCTAACCCACCACAAGGATTTCCTGTTCTCCCACGAAGTACACGGCAACAACTGCCTGCCTGCACCGAGAACAGAGAAGTGACGTCTTCTCCTCTTAGGCACGCCCCCTGACCTATATGTGCTCGTAAAAACTCATTCTTGGGACTCACGCCAGTTGTGCACCCGTATGTTCTTTTTTAAAACCTACCTGTCTGTTCATGTGTTCAACAAAGATTCATTCTTAGAGAAAAGAGAACGCAGGGAAAGTTGTAAACATGAACTTTGGCCTTTTTTTGCAGTGCATCCTGGACCCTGGTGTTGCGCAGGGGTTCAAGTGAAGTGAAGGGTCAGAAGTCAGTCAATCCTTGAGACTGCAGCTTCATCTGGCAACAGACAGTGATTGTGTGTATCAAATGGCACCCTATTCCTACATAGTGTACTACTTTTGACCAGGGCTGCAGGGTATATGATGCCATTTGAGACACATTCAGGGACATACTGCCAGGAACATCCATCCATGGGCAGGCAGGCTAGACTCACACACATCCTTTCCACCACAACAGGACACCATGTTTATATTCACACACACACACACACACACACACACACACACACACGCACACACACACACACACACACACACACACACACACACACACACACACACACACACACACACACACACACACACACACACACACAGTTGAAGTTGGAAGTTTACATACACCTTAGCCAAATACATTTACACTCCGTTTTTCACATTTTCTATGGGATTGAGGTCAGGGCTTTGTGATGGTCACTCCAATACCTTGACTTTGTTGTCTTTAAGCCATTTTGCCACAACTTTGGAAGTGTGCTTGGGGTCATTGTCCATTTGGAAGACCCATTTGGGACCAAGCTTTAACTTCCTGACTGTTGTCTTGATGTTGCTTCAAAATATCCACATCATTTTCCTCCTTCACGATGCCATCTATTTTGTGAAGTGCACCAGTCCCTCCTGCAGCAAAGCACCCCGACAACATGATGCTGCCACCCCCGTGCTTCACGGTTGGGATGGTGTTCTTTAGCTTGCAAGCCTCCCCCTTTTTCCTCAAAACATAACGATGGTCATTATGGCCAAACAGTTCTGTTTTTGCTTCATCAGACCAGAGGACATTTCTCCAAAAAGTACGATCTTTGTCCCCATGTGCAGTGGCAAACTGTAGCCTGGCTTTTTTATGGTGGTTTTGGAGCAGTGGCTTCTTCCTTGCTGAGAGGCATTTCAGGTTACGTCGATATAGGACTCGTTTTACTGTGGATATAGATACTTTTGTACCCGTTTCCTCCGGCATCTTTACAAGGTCCTTTGCTGTTGTTCTGGGATTGATTTGCACTTTTCACACCAAAGTATGTTCATCTCTAGGAGACAGAACTTGTCTCCTTCCTGAGCAGTATGACGGCTGCGTGGTCCCATGGTGTTTTTACTTGCGTACTATTGTTTGTACAGGTGAACGTGGTACCTTCAGGTGTTTGGAAATTGCTCCCAAGGATGAACCAGACTTGTGAAAGTCTACGATTTTTTTCTGAGGTCTTGGCTGATTTATTTAGATTATTCCATAATGTCAAGCAAAGAGGCACTGAGTTTGAAGGTAGGCCTTGAAATATATCCACAGGTACACCTCCAATTGACTCAAATTATGTCAATTAGCCTATCAGAAGCTTCTAAAGCCATAACATCATTTTCTGGAATTTTCCAAGCTGTTTAAAGGCACAGTCAACTTAGTGTATGTAAACTTCTGACCCACTGGAATTATGATACAGTGAATTATAAGTGAAATAATCTGTCTGTAAACAATTGTTGCGAAAATGACTTGTGTCATGCACAAAGTAGATGTCCTAACCGACTTGCCAAAACTATAGTTTGTCAACAAGACATTTGTGGAGTGGTTGAAAAACGAGTTTTAACGACTCCAACCTAAGTGCATGTAAACGTCTGACTTCAACTGTACATACAGAACACACAATATACAAGAAAAACACCATGTTCACAATGAA